>NC_092016.1:8563125-8863214 GCF_042242105.1 Pempheris klunzingeri | reverse complement strand
GCGACTCGGTGTGACTTTAGAAATTGATGGCAGCTTTGATCATTGACATCATAACTGTTGTGTTGCAGTAATTGGCCCCGTCATGCCAAATATACATGGGTGCTATGGACAGACCGCTACTGCTGAGCCAGCTATTCTGATTTTATACGTTTTAATCAAGCAGAAGATAGTGAGTTTGTTGATTGAGGGTTACGGTGTGCTGTATCACTTAACACCTCTTCTGAAATTTTAAATAATGTTTAAATAATGCCTTCATCCATTGTCTATACCTCTTATCCTTAGAAGGTCGCAGTGGGGGCTGTAGCCAGTCCCAGCTAACATTGAGTGAGAGGCGGGGTTCACACTGGACTTTGAACCATCTTTCCATGAGGCAACAGTGGCAAACAAGTTCAAACACTGCATTGAGCCGCACATTTAAATTAAACTTGCATAAATGTCTGAACTCCATATTCTTTTGTCCCTATAACACCACCAGGTACCAAGAGTCTACAACCATGCCGGCTGCCCTGTGAGGCTGGCACAGCGGTGCTTTGAGCTAAATGCAAACATGTAATTTTGAGAATGCTATCACATGTTCAAAATGACAAAGGCAACATGCTGATGTTTAGCAGAATGTCAACCATGGTCATATGGTAGCAACTGTAGTTGATAGTGCAGAAAAATTCAAATGCAAACACTTGGTGCGTCCCAGTGTAAACTGCACCTTCAGTTGTGATAAAATGAACAATTCAATTTCACATGCAGTTCACTCTTCATTTCCAGCATCACACCGAGCAGAAAACCTGGTTTATAGCCAAGTGTTTACAGCCAACTGTGAAGATAATACGCAAATTACACGAGTTAATAGTTATAAGGATTAGTTGAGAAGTCTAATCATCTGTTGTCTCACTGTTTGCTTCATCACAATTCTGTGTATTCAAACTCTCTGCAAGATATGTTAGCATGTTATTATTGGCAGAGACTTTTTATTGCTTCTGTGAACCATTTGGACTTTTTTCTTCTTTCACACCCCCCGTTTTATGTGTCATTTGTTGTTTCATTTTCACCTCAACCAAATGCATTAAAAGACCTATTAAACAAAAACCTGTGAATATTTCAGAGCACAATTAGAGCTCCAATTACTATTAATTATACATAAAATGGGTGAACCAAACTGCAATACATACTGCAAAGGACTCATACATGTACTACTTGGAATGCAATTAGAATATTTATAATACTACCTAAAACATATTGTAATATTGTTAGCCCTGAACAGAATAAGCTAGTATATTATTCATAGACACACATTGCAGATTTTGAGAGCTGGTTAATACCCACTGGTGGAAACATAATCTCTCTGCAACATTCAGCTCACACTATCACTCAAATTGTACAACAAGCTTACTCCAGTGTTTACTAACCTTTTACTTCACCAACTCATCTTTACCTTGGAATCAAGGCAAGCATTCAGGTCTTAGTCACTGCCTGCTTAGCAGTTCTTGAATACTAGTATCTAAACAAAACCAAAACTTAGATCCTCCAAAATAGTTTTTTAAATCCTGCAATAATTACACTTCCTAGCCTGCAGTGATGACTGACAGTAACTCACTCGATGTGTTCACAAACCTCCAAGGTGGAAATGACTGACGTGTGTGGTCAACCATGCAAACTATGTTGTATACAAATGTAACACCTGCTCCTTTGCACATTCATTGTCTATATGAACTGAATTAACATTCCTGTAAAGTTTGTTTCTCTTATTCATGAGCTGCAGGTCAAAGTCTGTATCTAATAGAAATTACTAATAATTTTGAGTCCATGATTGCCTCGCTGAGCTTGAGAATTAATAAATAATGCACAGTAGTCTGTGCATAGGATCTGTTTCACATTTATTACACAATATAAACAGGGATCCCCCGCCATGTTATTTCAGTGTCAGCATAGTGGGTGAAAAAAGGCTTTTTTCATTTGTCATGGTGAGCTCGTCAGTCACTGTTTCATATTCATGTGTGTTAGAATATGTAGTCCTGTCATGAAGGATTTTCATAACTTCACATTGATTTAATTGGCGCCTACCCCGCTTCCTAATGAAATCGGAGTGCAGAGTGTGAAGTGAACTCATATCTTTGCACTTATGCCGTCATACAGGTTGATACAGTGCAGCGTCAACCGACAGGAGATTTCACTTGTTCAGTTGCATTCCTGGCAGTGGGACACCTGCACTGGGAGTAATGAGAATCTTGCCAGGAGGCCTTGCTAGTCAGAGCTCACCTCTTTGCTGCATCCAGGCTTTGCCACAGGCGAATTAGGCTTGGAATGATCCATGGTGCATCTGCAGGGAGTAATGACCTTACTGTAATGTGGACAGTGCTTCTTTTGGATCATGGAGATATTGCAAATAAGTCAACTTTAGTAAAGTTCGGTGACTACACTAACTTTGCACATTTACAGCTCCCCAAATTACAGTGAGAGGAAACTGTGTAAAGATTTCAACTTCAACATCTCCCAATCATGTAACATGACATTAGTAAATAGCACACCACAGTCATTTATATTTTTAACTGGTCTGTGATATTTCTTTAAACAAAGGACAGGGTTAATTTCACTGTCTCACTTACAGGGAGTGGTAGCCCTACTCTACTGTTGTCCCCCTTTTTAATTCATCTTTATAGAGAAATCATACAAAGAGCTGCTTCAAAACACTTAGTCAAGTTGATAAAGAATAACTTCTGTCCTTATGAAAGGCCAAGGTTGACCAACGTGACTTGCTACCTTTAGACAAGTAAGTGAAATCCTTATATGATGTGGAAGTGTTAATGGCCCCATCTCACCTGGTGCTTTGGTCGGTGATCGACTGGGAAAATGGCACACAAAGCTGAAGAGTGCCTTTTCTCAATTAAATGAATTATGCAACTGAAAACATTCCCTCCATTTTAGTCATTAACACTTCTGCCATTCGACTCCATTATGATCTGCGTTTACCATTTCATCATTTACATCCTTTGAAGTATCAGTGACGACTACACAAGAACAAGCTGGTTTCAACTGCTGTGGATGATAATCTGCATTGCCTTTGAAGTAAGCTGAACAAGGTGTGCTGCTGTCCGAAGCATGTGGGTGAACAGCGGAGGGATTAAGTCAATGCAAAAGGGAGGCTGATGCGGTTGACTGCACAGCAGAGTCTTTCTCGCAGTGACTGACCTTGAGGCTGGAGTGCACCATTATACTTTATTGCAGTAGGTTACAGAAGTCTGTGCAGGCTTAATGATTCATGGCTACTGATTTCATAGTGCTTTGCAGACCATTTGACAGGGCTGAGTTTTACAATGAAAAAAGACTATGACAGAGGAGTGGCTATAGTCACAGATGATAACTGCTTTTGTTTCAAATGGCCTTTGGTGTCAAAAAGTAAAGTTAGATGTGACTTAAGCTGGTCAGCTGAGTAACACCCCCACCGTACAATGGTACACACACACACACACACACACACACACACACACGCATGAACACACAAACTTTAACAGAGTGTGTCAGACTCCCATATCACAGCACGCTATAACTAAATCCCTGCCCTCTCTTGGCCCTGTCTTTACTCTCTTCTCTCCATTAGCAGAAAAAATTGACTACTATTAAGATACCCCTGGTGCATTCGAGAGAAGGTCATATTTTGAGTGAATGTGGAGCAACAAATAAGCTGCTGCTGAAATTCTGCTGTTAGTTTTAATATCAAGCCTTGCAGTCTCACTAATAGTGCAGTTTCAAAAAGTGGAGCAGCAGAATACTCATTTGGAGCAACATACAGCACAAAATGTACTGATGCTCCCGTGGCAAATAGGCTATACATCACTGTCATCCCAATCCCCCTTTTTTGAATATCCTATCTGCATGGCACACTGGCTCTGAAGGATTTGTCTCCTGTGGATTGCTTTAATGTCACAGGTAGCTACAATATGCATGGGCTCTAATAGCTTGATAATCTACATGTATGCTGATAATTATGTTTATTTGTTGAACTAGGTTAAGGAGACACAAGTCATACATTTGAGTAAGATCATTATGTAAGTTTAGTTTTGTCTCAATATGCTTTTTGGTACCTCAATATTGTTTTTTTGGATGCAATATGTAAATGTCACTTTTAATCTTGGCTTTACATATACCCTGCTGCAGTGGTTCTGTTTTTGCTCAGAGAATAATTATCTGGGATACCCTTGAGCTCAAAACTCCTCAGGTGTGCCCTCTACTCTTTAGGCACTGAGAGATATGAGCGTAGAGCGAACAAAGACATCTCATAAATGATGTAAAGTTATGAGCATCAATGCTATGCTGCTGTGCAATCAATTAAAATTGCTTCGGGTGGGCAGTAGTAGTCGTGTTTTAAAAAGATTGGTGTACACAGCGATTACAGAGTAGGTAGTTTCATTATCTTAAGTGCATGTGATTTTGTTTAGGCCAGCATTTTTAAGGAAACAGGAAACATCTATTATGGGTAAATCTGCTCATACAAGCATCTGAAAACATAAATCAGGCATCTTTGGTGAGGAAATTAGGTTATTAGTCACAGCTGCAGACTAAACTACCAGCCAAATTAGAATGCAGTCACAGATATCAGTTTGTTGTCCTTGAATTATGTACAAGCCTGATATTTAGATTTACAGTCAATTTTATGGCCACTCCATTATTCAGTCTGACAGTGCCTTCAGTTAGCGCTTTCTGTGAGGAGAATTTCACTTTGCCCTAATCCGTGTCACTGACACGTCTGCTCTGACGTAACTTTTAGCCAACATCATTAGCCAGCGTATAGTTTGCATATGGCAATAATGAGACTAAATGTTTTTTGGAAACTGGCAAACATTTGTAGCTGTGTTAGCAAGTCCAATTTATTAGCTAGCGTGATAATGTAGGGAAATATAGGTGAACAGGAGCGGGAATATTGTTAGACAGTCTGTCTGACTTCAAATACTGTATCTGCTAATACCAACCTGATGTGCCAGTTGGAGACAGTAAGCAGTAACCATCTAGGAAAAACCTAACAACTATTTGCAAATTGAAAAGTATGTCAAAGAAAAATACTTGGCAGGTGATTGGATGAACCATCTGTCTGTCACCATCTAAGGCAGACTAACTTCAGCCAATCACATCAATGAAGCACATAACCATAAAACTCTGCAGAGGCCAGTCGGGTGGGGAGCGAGAGCATCTTTTCCATCAAGAAAATACTTCAGTGCCATTCTTTGCTCTTCAAGGCATCTACGCTAATCTATTTAAGAGCCATTCATTTTTGAAAGAGTTCCTCTTTCTGTCGTCACACCCAGACTCCACCCGAAGCAAACGCTGATTGGTCTGAGTCCTGGAGCCTGGCCAGATAGATATTCACGTGATTTGAGCTTGTGAATCCAGCTGCCTTGCAAAGTAATGCACTGCAACACCAAACCAACTTGAACCACAACAAAACCTGACATGTGGGCAAGGATTCATTCTGAAACCATAACTGATCTGATAACCCATAACTGAGTGTAGTATAGCTTGTGTATTCTGTTAGCATTTGTTTTTTATTTACTATAGTTTAATATTGTTAGTTTTAATATTAACTGTATCTGCTGTTAAACGTACCAGTTAGAGAACTAGGACTAAATTATTAGCAGCATCATGCTTGGTTTTAATGCAGCATCCTTTAATTCAACCTTGTAAACTCAACTACAAAGCTCATCTTATAAATCAGTTATCAGGCAGCGCTACTGAAAAAACGTCTCTTTTGAAGACATCATTCTCAGATTCTAGGAACTCTGAAAATCAGCAGCTGTGCTCTATATGATGCAACGTAAAGGACAATCTACAGCGAGTAGGTCGTTATTGGAAAACAAACCCTGATAGGGTGACACAGGTCTTTTGCAATCATGACATCACTCGCTGTACATTATCCCGCTAAGTCCACAGCTGTGTACTAAAGAAGTCAACAATTTGACAAAAAATACAGACTTAAAAACTGATTTTATTGATTTAAAAATGACTTTAATGCTTCCGCTATCAGAAATGCATCCATAGCAACAGCCTGTTATACATGGCAACGTCTGCTATACGGAAACAACAGGCTGCAGGAAGACGTAGTTGACCAATCAGGACCAAGTATTCAACAAAGCCATGTAACACTAGTACTGTACTGTTAAGATGTGAGACAATTAAAGAGATTGCTTTAGCAACCACCTTTTGATCTACCTTTGATCTACTTTAACCAGGTTTCTCATTCAAAACAAGTTCTCACAACCTCACCACTACCTCACTTTCACTTACATCAGACTATAGGAAACATTTTGCGTGGTAAAAAAACATATGTAGGAGATAAAGGATTATCAGCTGGTAGTTTTCATGTCACATTTACGGTACAGGCATGAGCCATTACCAGATTTGATCTTAAAAATTACTATAAAGGTTTGTCTTATTTGTCTGTTTAAAAATGTGCTAAAAAAAAAACCTGACACAAACACATAGATGTAGGTTTAGTTTAGGCAGCACAACCTGAGCTGCAGACGGGTCTTTGCAAGCTAAATATGTTTTAACTCAAGCTGTTGTTGACATAATTTCAGACAGTCATGTATTGAAAATTCAATAAAATGAACACGACAATGAGGCATTCACAGAACAGCTACATCTTCTCTTCATGTTTTCAACATCAGCTGGAGATGTTTTCTGCTCTGATTTTATAAATGTAATCACTTTAACATCTGGGTGCTAACCTACTTTAGAGGTTATCAGTTCTCTGTATTTTGTTTGTGTGCTCTTCTTGAAAAGAGAGCCAACTCTCTAGGGTTTTCTGTTCATATTATAAGCACAACGGGCATCTACTACTGTACTAGATACCAAAATCTGAGCACTTCGTTGTTTGAAGCAAAACACAAAAACTGCTTTTCTTTAATTCAACATTGGCATAACATGCTGCTGGTCAGGCAAAAGATAAATGGATGCACCATCCTTTGTTCGACATCCTATTATTATAAAATAAGCATACTGTATTGTAGCATGCATAATAGTGGTCCTGTCTAATATTCACTATTATTCCATTGAATAGTCCAGTAGCTCTCCCTCACATATGCACGTGCTCACCTCACATTACTATAAAAAGGTCTTGTAGGCATATTGTAAATTAGATTCCATTCAACGGTGGAAGCTGAATAGCTCGGCTAATATTTCTTTTGATGATCAGAATCACAGAGGGACCTGATAGCCATTCATGTGTGGTCATATTGTTGGACTAATGCATTGCATTAATTCCATCAATGATCCACAGGGCTCAATATTTCTCTCAAATATGAATATCCTGTTTAATTTCCTATCATTGGTTGTTTTTGATGAGAATCTGAACAATGGTGCACAAAAAGAATTTCAGCACACACTGGTATGGGTTTTGGTCGAACAACAAACACATTGGTGTTAATATAAAAGTAATGTTAATAACATGAAATATAAATGTAAGATATTAAAAAAAAATTACAGATGTTTGCAGTTTATAGATCTAAAATTACATTAATGTAAGCTATGCAGAGTGTCTAAAGGTGCATCACTGGTATTTATTATAGTGTCAAAGACGAGATGTGTACATTTTCTGCCTTAAGGTATTTATTTTCTGTTAAGAATGTAAATAAGTAAAAATATGTTAAATGCAATTTATCATACATTAATGAGCTCTAAAGTGCAAAAATCTTCCCCTGCAAAGGTTTCTTCAGAAAACATAAAATATAACAAAATTGTAAATGTATGGTTTTGGAAAAATTAAGCTTATGTATGATATTGTTTAAAAATTTTGCAACATGTGATAGAGTTTTGTCCCAAAATGTTGTCATTTTGAACACTTTTGTACTATTCCATTGCATATTAGAGAAAGGTAAACTTAGATCCAGTTGCACTAGGTATTGTTTAGCACTGTTGCCTCACAGAAAGGAGGTTCCGGGTCCAAATCAGATATAAGAGGAGACATCTGCTCTGGTACCTTGGTTTGTATCGATGTTTGGCCCAAATTATCCGTTGATGTGAGGGCTTTATAGACCCAATCTTAAACCTCCACATTTGCTCATAGACTCATAGGGGCCACTCCAATAATTTCAAACACGTTTAATATTTTGAATTTAGAATATAGATACTTGCATCACTACTTTTCAAGCGGAACCACAACAGCCAATTAGAAATAGCCAGTGCAGTCCCAGAACAGCTGGCTAGCTAGCGTGCTTCTGTTGACAGGTAAGATTGTTATCTGTAAATACTTACAATACTCTGTGTTACTTATTGCCTAAACTCGTCTTCTTCTTTCATACCAACATTTCTGTACGAGTACTGCATATCTTTGACTAAACTACAGTGTAATGTGTAATCTACAAACATAAACATGTCAAATATACATTAGACTTAATGACAGGCTCACAGCCTTATCACTGAAACCTCGTGAGATGGAAATCTGAAATAAAGCTATGCAGATAAGCACGTCTCCGGCAGCTCCCAAAGGGAGGAGTGGATGTAATGAAAGCAATATGGTCCTATCAAGAGTACATCAATAAGGTATAATTCGGCTTCTACAGCTCCTACAAACATACATTAGCAGACAATTCAATGGCCATCTGTATCCTCTAAGAGAATGATGGACATTGTTACATCTCATACTCTTTTCATTCTAATGCTCGCCATTAATCTGCTACAGTCCTTAAAAGTATTGTGAAGTGGCATACACAAGTCAAATTGGAAATGTACACTTAATGCAAAATAAATGCAAAACAGAATAATTAACCAGGGTAAGAAGCTGGCTGTTCCCTACTGTTGATTGTGAAGTCAGTGATAACAGAGGGGATTTTGTTGGTTAAGACGTAGCAAAAGGAAAACTATCAAACAGCACATTCCCTGTTAATCTTTGGAGCTTCTTGTATGGTGCAATACGTCAAACTCATATTGCATGCCATATCACATCTACAGTATGCTGCTGTATATATTATGGGGTTCGTCGCTGGTGAGATGAAATGCATTTTGCAAATAAAAAGCAATACTTTATCTCAGACTGTAACAACATGAACACAGCGGGTGATGAACAATTCTTACTAAGCTGAATGACCTTCGGCTACACTGAGATGGAGCCTGACATAACCGTGTATCACCACCCGTCACAGGCTATTTACATTTGGCCTTATAGTCAAATGCCAGGGATGCTATGCGAACGTAACGACTTAGACTTGTCCAGCCTCTGTCACAGGGAAATGCTATATCTGTAAAAAGAAGAAATAACTTTTCTGTGGTGACTGATTAGTGGGTCATGTGGATACAGTATGACAAACACACACTCTGCCCCACCAATGTGAGGAAAAAAACACGTTACTTTCCTGTTCTATGACACCTTTTGGGGTTCGCTAAAACAATAGCAAAAGCAACCTGTTTTAGAGAAAACATTAAACCAGTCTATCAGATGTCAATCAGCATTGACTTCCCCACCTTTTTAGGCAGTGGAAGCTGATGCGTCTGTCAGAAATAAAAAAAAAAATCAACACTCAGAGCTAAATGAGGGGGAAAAAACTTGCAAAATAAATGCACCTGTCAATCCACATCTGTTTTGATTCTGCCTCACTGTCAGTCTACATCAAAACTGCTCACCTCAACATTATTTCAAGACTATAAAAAAGGGACATGCTAATGTTTTTCAGACGTGTTAGTCTGCCTTCAACTGACTGTAAATGGGAAGGAAAGTTGCAACAACATTGGCAAATGCCTCCAAAGCGTTTTCTGAATTGTATGACAGCATATTATAAACTTAGTTAAACATCTTTATTGCAATACAAGTCATTCCTGACCTCCAGCTGCCCCCTATCATGTCTTCCTGGCTCCTCAGATGTTGTTGCCTTGCCTTGCTTCCTTTGGCAAACATGATGTCCCATTTGATTCACAGCAATATAGGTTTGGCAGTGAGGTCTACAAAAACAATATAACTCTTTGTGTCCTACATGAATTATTTCATATTCGTTCCCTTCATGGTGCAGTCACAACCTCCCTCATTATATGGCGAGAATGACAACTAGCATACTTTTAATACACGGGCACCGCAGTTTTGTCGATATAAAGTCAACCGCGTCGTGAGTGGTGAGATCCCTCCTTGCGGTCTTTGATGGAAGGCCATAAAATATTAATTTCACAACAGCTGTCTGGGGCTCTCTGTTATTTGACATGGGCTGTCAGCCTTCTAATAATCTTCCTGGGTTTTGTCTCATTTGTGTGTCCCCATCGAGGTGCCTGTAATCTCCTTCATTATTAATCTCACAGAGCAGAAATGTCATGCCGGCAGCCTCAGCGCACACTCGGCATCATTTAATTCTTGTTTACCAGCCTTCCTCTTTCGCCCCAGTAAAGCCCGCTCCTGCCACAGCAGCATGCCTCCCCTAAAGAATAGTCTTTTCATTCTGTCAGGAGACAGAGAATTTGCATTGAGATCTATAGTCTTCTCCCTGCCACACGCCCCTCATATCATTCCCCTAATGGATCACAACAGCCATCAGTGAGTCTGAGCGTGTGTGTGGCAATGGCTTGTGAGAAGATACCTTTAGAGCCCCTTGAGGAAATTTTCTAAGCTGATTTTTACTCTCTTGTTGCATGTCCTACTTCCTGCTCCCCCATCGCTCTTTCAGATCCCCAGACGCCAGCAGCTTTAATGTGACATCACAGGGTTGTGTACCTGGCCGGGGCCCCCAGTTGGAGTGAATACAGATGGAGCTTGGCTGTTTGTCTGTGGTTCTTGTGTGAGTAATGCAGATTTAGGCTGGGAAAAACAGGAACAGACTAATGGAGGTATAAAGCTTAAACAAGGAATGATATGTGCACTGCTGGATTTGAGCCTAAAACTGATGAAAATTCTTATTTTTTTTTTATATATATCTTACAGGCACTTACCAATTGGATGTTGATGCAAAGCTGTTTTCTTAAGTGTCTTTTCTATTGTCATAAATTAAAGCAGCTGTAATCAATATTACCAATGGATCAAATGGCTATGTGTAATGTGAAGCGAAAGAGGAAGCAGACAAAGTTCCCCTCAGCTGTAATGAAGCACTTTAGCTGCTGATTGTTTTTGTTTTACAACCCACAACTTCACTTTCTGGCTTCACTCTCACCACGCTCAATGACAAAGCCAGATATAAAGGTGGAGACCAGACGAGAGCTACAAGAAGAGCGACTATTGGACTTAGAATCTACAATGCGTCTGCTGGATGTGTACATGGGTCAGTTTTTGCTAACACATTAATTTTATATGACAATATCAATACTAATACAATACAATGATGGTGTCAATACTGAGTTTACAGCTTGTCCCACTGCTCTGTAGAGGTGAACATAAATACTGCTATCAAGCACAAAACTACAATAATGCACAATTCAGTAGCTGAACTTTGTTAACCAAAAACAAACATCTGTTACCACATGATATTTTCTCTTAGTCAATTTAAGTGTATTAAAACAATTATCCCTTCACATTTTATTCATTGATCTTCTCTGCACACACCATCACTGCCGGCAATGATTCACTGTTATCATGCTTCTCCTCCACAACTAGAAATGTTAGCTCTTTTTGACTAGTTGCCTTGTTTCCTCATTTGCCATAATTTAGCTGCTGAAGAAATTGCCTCATGCTGCCTATCAACACTCAATTACATGCTAGCTGTAGCTGTATGTTTTCCCTAAATCGGCCTTTGGATGAAAGTAACGCAACACAGGTGGTGGTGGTATGAACCCAGATTTAGGATTAAGACAGCAAGCCTGTCTGGAGGTCCTGCAGGGGCTGACATCTGAGGTTGAGCATGTCTCTGATGTGTACCATGGAGGCCTTGGCAGTTCACTGGGCCGGTATATTAGCACTCACCAGCTGTTCTTTCTTACATGCCAACTCCTCTTTTGTTTGCTGACAGGCTCATTGGCAGCTGCACGTGGGACGGGGAGAGGCACCTGTCAGAATTATACATGGGGCCTCAGCAGCTCTACAAACAACCTCACAACAGATGGAGAATGCTGGAAAATGTGGCCTGTGTGTATAGAATCTTTTATTTTGAAATTTAGTCTGCACACACAGCATTGGCTGTGGATCTGGGAAATGTTTGCACAGTTGGTCAAAGTAATCGAGGGGTTGAACTTTACTGTCAAGCATCTGTTTTTACACACACCTATTATGGAGTATACTAATTGTGCTGTCAGCCATTACTGATATTCAAGAATCTCCCCTAGGTTTTAATAGCATGCGAAAATACTGAAGATAACACGCTCAGCGAAAAATTTGACTTCCCTGAGCTCAAAAGTGTGACGCCAATCTTGCCTCAGCAAGTGTGCTCTTCTAAACCCATAACCCTGAATGTGATATGAGCAGAAAAAGTGACAGAAATGTGTTTTCCAAAAATGAAATTAAACAATTAAATGATAAGATAACCCAGTTCAAAGTAGGGTGAAAAGAAAGCTTCAATTCTTGTGTCATACCAAGAGGAGTAAGTAAGGCTGGTAACTCTGAGCTCCTTCTTTAACTATGATTAGTTCATGTAGCTCATGTACAACACATCAGCTGGCCATCGATTGACCCAAACATTCTCTGCTCATGTTTGAAACCTGCCTCAACATTTTATTTGGAAATACTCAATTCTTACATCTATTCTCATATACACCCCCCCCCCCCCCCCCCCTTCTGGCTTCTTATCAACTATTGTAGCATCTCTTCTGCATAAGTATATTCCATAGCACAATGATATGTGACTGCAGGGCTCTGTTCTGAAGATCTCTGGGGAATTCTATGACAGTCTTCACTGAATCTTTGAATGCAGTGAACAGAATTTGTAGCAGCAAATCAAACTGTATTAGCATTCATACTTAGTGACTGATCTGACTGTTCTTTGGATTAACATTGTAAAATCAGTTAACTATGCAGATCAGACTTGAAATTCAGATCTACCAAAAGTGGTAATTTGTGCTCTTAACTTTATAATTCGTTGAAACAAATTAACACATGCCTGCAATTTAATAAAATGTTTCTGAAGCATGGTCTTGATTTATACAGCATGTTTCCAAACCACTTAGTATTAACAGTTGATTTTTCCTCATTGTATTAATTAATTTTGTTCATAATCAGCCTGCTATTTTGTTGAATAAATGCATAATTAAGATCAGAAAAGGTATAATGGATTGAGATTCGTTAATTGAGCGTTTCCTCAGGTGAAAAACTCAGGGGAGGAGTTATTAAGGCTCTGGCTGCTGACTAGGTTTGTGATGTAAAGTGCTACTGTCAGTACACAACAAGGATAATCAGCGCTCCCATCAATATGCATTTTAGAGTGATGTGACTCTGAACAGACTTTAGACCTTAAAGCTTTACATGTGTATGCGTACAAACAATAATGTGTAGGGCGTGGACATTTCCACAAAATAGAAAAAGCGTGTAAACCTGTCATGATGAGCAATAACAGGGGAGTTTAAATGTAATTCATTTGTGATTTGTAACCTGTAACTATGGTGAACGCCGTCTATTCTTATTACCTTAAGGTGGCTCTTCAGGTGACTGTCTGGGAGGCGTTAGCTACACATACTCAGCTTGCAGTATTGCCCTGCTTTTAACAAGCACAGCCGTGTTGTAGCTGCAGAGAAAATGTAAGAAAGTCCCAGCTATTTATCACTACTCCACATAGGTGTGTTTTCACAAAATAACTGGCATCTTACAAAGTCTCTATTACTGAATTCCTTTTCAGATACTGAGGATAATGTGCTTTTTAGTGTACTCAAAGCTTATTGTGTTGCTCCTCCATTTGCACCTTATAGCTCAATAAGGACTCCTATGCACATGTGACTTATTTGGGTTTTTACAGACAAAAAGGCTCGCATGGAGTATTGAACTTCTCATAGATACCTGCTCTTCATGTTGCTATTCAATCTCTGCAAGAATGATACAGAGAAACTAGTGCGTGGGTATCCCCTATTACAACACCATTATCCCATTAGCGAGTCTCTGAACTGGGACTTTTGACTGTGGATGAAATAGAAATATTAATAGATCTGCTTCTACTTTAACTGACTGCAAGACAGCTGAACGATACCCTTTACAGAGGGAATAAGCGGGGAATGAAGAAATGCCGAAAATAATAAATGTACTGAAATTGTCTGGAATAATGAGTCTTTTGATGTGTGTGGGGGGGGTTACTCTATCATTTGTTGTCAGCCGTGGCCCTCAGACACAGGCACTATTCACAGATATCATCGTTTCATTCAACCTGTCTAATCATATTCAGAGGACCGAGGAGGCGAAAAGAGCAGCGAACACGTGTCTGAAGTAGAGTATGCAGGAGCGCCATTGTCTGTAAGAGGCAAATCTTTTTCAAATGCATTCACTGTCAAATTACTGCGATATCAGAATGTAATGAGACAGATAGGGAGAGCAATAAAGCTCGGACAATAGCCCAGTCACATCTGACATCCAGGTAGGCATGTTTAAGTAAATATGGTAATATGAAGGCTTTAATAATCTGAGACTCACACAACAACAAACTCTCGCTGCTTTGATATTAGTGTGTATGGGAAGAGCCATGCATCAGATAAAATGAGCAGAGCGTTGGCCTATAAACTGAGTGGTAATCCTTTGAAAGGTAGTGCTGATGATTCCACTGTGAGCCTCACAGATGGTCTGCTCCTCTCCATCCCTGTGAAGCCTACAGAAATGCGAGCAGCTAATGAAAATGAATGGCCTGGTCTCTGGGACTTGATTGCCAGAGCTGCTTTCATCAATACAGCCAATAAAATGAGAGGAGTCACACCAACTTGTGGGACAGAGTGCAACCACGGTATAGAAACAATGAAAGAGTTTTCATCTTATCTGCAGCACTGTAGTCTCCCTCTGTTTTCAGGCACGTTGACGCAGACCAAAGAAGGATGCCGAGTCATACGGGACGGAGGTAAAGCAGCTCAATACAAATTACAGAGTTGGTTGAGTCAGAAAGTTTGAAGATGCAGCGAATTCCACAATTTTACCATTGAAATTTCCTAACTCACCCAATGTAATCTCTCAGCTGCAGTAAAAACAAAGCAATTATGTATGTAAATTGGTTTTTAATTTATATCCAGTAGAAGCAGACCTTAATAAATATTCATTTGATTAATTTAAGAAAACACTATGTGTCTATTACCCCACTGGCAAAATATTTCAATCAATTCATTCAGGCCTTGGATCTGACAAACATTTGCCAGCAGAGACACCTTCTTCCATGGCTCTTTGCACAGTTCTTGCTTAGGCTAAAACATAGAAGTCGGATTAGCTCTTTCCATGGCAAACTCATTCACGTACCTTACTGTGGAAGCACAATCTAAATGCAAATTACTAGCGGATTTTGTTGTACATCTGTCCTTGGGCATTATGAGGTGAACTTAATATGTTAAAGGTTGTGTTATTGCCGAGAGGAGTAATTGGAGTCCTAAGTCAGAGGCAGGTATCAAAACCATCACCGACCCCTTCTTATGTGGTCTAAGTCAGCGCTTCTCAATCTGAGGTCGAGGGACCCCCAGAAAAATGGGAATATTTTAATTTCAATATTTCTTTGACTAGACGTCAAGCCCAATGAGAGAATGTATAAGAATGACTGTTTGATTCGTAGGTTTCATACTCCACTGTTGATCTGCCACAGTATAGATAGTTATGGAATAAGTACATTGTATCAGACGGAGATCCCTGAGAGTACATCTTATCAAATGCAGGTCCAAAGCCTGATGTGCATCAATTTTGGGGTCCTAGACACCAAAAAGTTTGAGAATCACTGGTCAACGGTAAGTAATCATTGGTTCAATCCAACAATACTTGGCAAACACAGCTGCTGTGCTGCACTTATACCAGGTGTACAAAGTAATCCTGCTGCTGATTTAATTCTCAATCCTTAGTCTCTTGGGCCAGAATATATTAGGACTTTTTTCACAATAGGGATTTTTTGAAATCATTAAAAAGCACATATTGTAGACAACCTTGTCACTGTGTGCCATTTCGTGGAAATACAAGTTTCGGATGTATGACATATACCGTTAGGAAATATAATTGTAGTATGACTAGCCTGAAATGGACACAAATCCTTAGCGCCAGCGGCACTGATGCCATGCTCTGCACATGAGGTTATATGGACCCTCATTACACAAAATATGGACAAAACTGTCAAACCGTCTCAAAACAACAGCATTTTCTGACCAAAATGGACTTCAGCTACCAGGTCTCTGGGAATGGTGTAGACTGAGAGGTAAACTTCCCATCATTACTCCTGTGTTCAATAAAAATATGACCCACAGAATATCCCATTTTTCTACCTTATTGTTATACTCAGATAACAATACTTGGTGTAAAATGCCTGAAATTTTTAAAAATGTTTTTGAAACATTTGAAATAGTTCATCCTTGAAGTTGATTATATCTCAAACCATTTTTAATATTGTTATCATTTTATTATTAAAGACACCTACACTCGATGCCAGTTCATAAGAGACGCCTAGTTAAAACTAATGCAGTCTAATACAACAGTCCTGCTTTTGAAGCTTCATGGTTATTTTGGATGATATATTTATTGATGCTGCTGAACTGTACTGCAATAAACAGAGAGGTGTTTCTGTTATGTAGCCTACCCTCATCGATATAAATGGAGTGGACAAAATAATAGAAGTGTCTGTTTTACACAAGACAATTCAACGGCACCACAAAGTATGTCCTCCAAAATGACCACACAGTTGAATCAACATCAGTTTCACACAACAGTTTCAACAAAAACTGGAAATTATAATCATCACGATGGGAGGATTTATTACAGGACTATTGAAAAGCATTAGTTTTAGCTTGGTGTACCTAATAAAGTGGCAACAAAGGGGACATGTGTAGTGTAGCGTCTACGCGTCCATCTAACATTACCTCAACTGTATTTGCCACCTTTAAAACAAGAAACAAGTGACATTAATAATTTCTGAGACCTCACCACAAACCAGCAAAAAATCCAGAATCAGCAACAAGTCCAAGATGACTACAGGACAAATGAATGAGTCAGTAATTAAAAAAAAAAAAAAAAAAAGGTGTGAAAAAAATGTTATGAGGACAATTTGGCAGTGCTGGAGTATATGAGACTTAATTTTTACCACCTGGCGAGATGAAAGAGCGGTCTCAATCTGCAAGTGCTTTACTCCAAGCCATTTAGGGGACTTACAAAAGCTGCTTTGGGGAGTTGCTGCTGAGAACCAAAAATATTGGATAAATGTTACACCTGAACGAAAGAAACAGACGGATTACTGCTGAGATGAATTGCTGTGTGAAGAGGTTGGAGTGGGTGGGACCCACAGTTTCCCTTCATTTTCTGCTAAAATGGCTTTATAAAATGAGCTTCCTGTCTCATCCCAGCATGTGTGTTGTTGGTTAAGGTAATAGTCATGACTCATTCAAGTTAATTACCTTTCCAATCAATATGAGGCTTTAACCTTTCGTGACCTCTGTTGTTGGGATTCAATTTAAGTTCAACTCTGGGGAACACAAACTTATCTAAGAAACAGGGTAATCACTGTTCTCAAAATGGAGAAAATTGATTACTTCTACCTCTGAAGTGTTTTCTCTAATTAATCCATAACATACACAACTAAATATAATTGTAGTCTATTTGCTGAGGATAAATGCATCAACCAGACTCAAAACAAAACATTTTTCGTTCGTCACTTTCTCCAAAAATGACAGCCAGTCAAAATTTTCTTAGTTTAAGATTTATCTGAATGATGACAGATCCTCTTAAACAAAGGGAGCATCTTAATTTTCTATAATGACAGAAACCCAAGGGAGAATTTAGATTAATCTCAGTAAATCTACACAGATTACATGAAGTTATCTTTTCCGAGAAGCGACTCAGGTATTCAAGACATCACTTCAGCAGCATCACAATTCAAACTGTGTGGCCGAGTTTAGAAAGTTTGGTGATTGGTCTTCTAATTAAGTTCCTTTTCCCAAACTCCCCTCAGAATAATTACTCTGACTTCATGTCCACATATATAATATACTGTGTTTGCTCTATTAAAAGGAAAGACTGAATGAATGAATGTTAATTTAAAAGTGGTTCTGAGACACACGGACAAGGTAAACACACAAAAATGTTTGAGAACTCAAACAAGGCTGGGGAAAAGTAAGATAAAGATCAAATAAACTCAGCAATTAGTACAACGCTCTTGCACACAAGGAGGTCTTATAGTAGGTGCATCTCATCAAAACTTCACCTGATGAACGTCTAAGGACCAAAACATCATAAATAAACTGGGTGATACAGTGGTTATGATTCGGGGTTCTTTCATAATTGAAAAACTGAACTAAAAGAGGCATTTGAGTCCTGTGCTGCTGTGGTGGTTTTAGAGGAGCCAGTTAAATCAACTCAAACAAAAAGTGCTCACTTTGTGGACTGGTTCACAAGCCAAGTCAGAGAAGTTCCTTACACACTTATTTTCTAGGAAATGGACTGCGCTTGTTGCGCTTTTCTAGTTTTCTGACCACTCGAAGCACGTTTTCAGTACATTCATGCACAGACTCATACACTGAAGGCAGGGACTACTGTGCAAGGATCCAACCTGCTCATCAGTAGGAGCTTATCATTCACACACATACAATCACAGAGACATTTGTGCCCAAAGACACTTTGACATGCAGACTGGAGAGGCCGGGGATTGAACCGCTGATCCCCTGCTTTCCTCAAGCTTTGATACAGGCAGCTACAGACACATATAGTTACAGATCAGCACTGAATACTGAAAGGACTCAGCAGTGGAAACATTCATTGATCTTAAAGTTGAAGTTCACATCAAATAGTATCAATGCTTGTATCAAATACATGACTTGCACACACTCTTATCAATATGCTTTGCATCCAAGGACACCCCATCGGTCAAACTAATGACTCACTATACAGCTTTAAACACAAAACAAGGATGAATCCCTTCTTCACAAGCATGTGGGAGAACTTCTGCACAAGCCAATTCACAAACACCACACAGTCAACAGCTGAATGAACAACCAATACATGCAAAACTGGACAGATAATTCAAAGCAGGCTCTGCCCCTGCAGCACAGCCATAACCTCAGCACTCCAGGCCAGGGGAGACACGACCTACACACACACAGAGAGAGAGAGAGACAAACAGGGTGTATCTTACTCACGGTAGTCGACGTGGAGGCCCATTTTCTTTTCCTTTCTTGTGAGATGAAGTCCACAATGTGTGTGTTTCTTAGCAAAACTCCTCTTCAAATCTCCTCGTCTCTGCTAGCCATCACTAGCAACACTGGAAAACAAGCTAGCAAACTCTCCGAGTTGTTTCATTTAAATTATGTTGTCAACTTTCTGTTGTTTCTTTGTGAGGCCGGGATGTGGTTAGCTTTACAATTTAGTCTCTTCTTCCAAGGAACTGTTCCTTCATAGTTTCGTTGAGGCACGACAGAGACCGCATCTAATGGCTCTTTTTAATCAGATGACGCCACCTACACCTGTCTTCCACACGGTAGGTGAGGGTGCAATACCACTTTTGACCACTACGGCCAGCTGACATTACAGCCCGTTGCAACCCAGAGGGGCGCTGTTTCACTCACTATAGGAAACTCAATGAGAAATAGGGAAAGAGTGGCGCTGGCAACAAAATAGCAAGTGCCTATTATTTGACAAAGAAAAAAAGATTAAATCGTTCTTTTAACACAGTTATAAAAGTTAAATTATATGTTTTTGCATTGAGGTCATTGTCAGAGATTGTGTTGTTCTGGACTATATAGCCTATATATTCAGAGGTTCATGTATGTAAATAGGGAGGACAAAAAAATGAGAAACACCTCTCAGTATAACATAGTGCTATATGACACCACCTTTAATGATCACCTCAGTATAAATACATGTAGAATATAGAGAATACTATACTGACATTAGTAGATTTTAGCATACCTGGTGGAGTTGGAACTGTGTATATATAAGCGTTTCATGTTTCAGTGTTTCAGTGTTTCATGATAATTCTAATATCTGATTTTGAAGCACTGTCAGTTAATAGAATAGCTGTCAGCTCGTTAGCTTATAAAATTTTCCATGTGCCGGTAAATATTATACTCTTGCAAGCCTTTTGGGTGATCATTATGATGGCAAATGAGAAGCAGAATTAATATTACAGAAGACAATTTTAAATCGGATTAAAGTCCGGTAATAAAAGTATCATTCAGTAGTTTTCTTTGGCCTCTATTTAGAAAGTACTCTGTGGGGTTTCTAGTAGCTCAGTGAGCTGCTGTACCGTCCTTTAAATCAATGTCGCGTGCTTGTGCATTTTAGAGAAGCCAGCTAACATCCCATATACTCAAGCTCTGTATGCTGTATCCTGTTTCAGGTGAGCCATTTGCTCGCGGCTTCATTGTTTTATGCACATTTTCCCCAGATATTCCACAGCCGTTAAATGCTTCTGTCTTTAATATGTCAGTTTGTCTCCTGTTGAGATTTTTTAAAATTCATTCACCACGCTTCTATCCCCATCGGAGCATGACTGAGAGAGAGCAACACTGTGAGTACAAAAGAGGAACAAAAGGTTTTCTGGCTTGGAGGCATTTGTACATAGATAACTATTTCCTATCTCTACTTTGAATGTTTGTAGTGCCTGCTGTACACATGTGCAAGGGAGAAAGAAAAAGGCATTTTATAGAGCAAGTCAGAAGTTTAGTGCTCGACTTTGCTTTGTGCTGCAAGGCAGTATTTTTACTCATTAATACGGAGCTAAATGGGCGGGGAGAGGAGGGGATCTGTATGTTGTGTGTTGGACTTTTCAGTTGTAGACAAAGAACTATGTGGATTTCACTGTAAAATGCCATGCAGATTACAGCATTTTTAGAAAATCTGCATTGGCACAGTGATGTCTCTGGTGCTGGTATTGTGGTACTAATGCCCGATGAAGAGATAGTGATTATTAGTGAGTTTCTTTCAGTTCTATAAATGCAGATTTCAGTACAGGAAGAAGAGAAACTTGATCAGGTTTGTCACTTAAAATAGATATTCTCTGCACGTTCATGTTATTTAGCTGGTCAATGGTATTGACTCTGCAGCATGACAACTGTGAGATGAAGCAGCGACTCAAAGTTTGCTGTATTTCATTACTGCATCACTGTATTATGGCCTTAGTCACATTATAATCACATATTTCAATATTTCAATTCCTTAACACAGCTGGTAAATAATCTACCCTTACAGCAACTCCACTGTGACCACGATGATGTGCTGAAAAAGATTTGCCGTGCTGCCCACGGTGCTGTCGTTCCACAATAATAGAGGAGGATTCCTATTCAACAGCTATGCATCTTGTTGTCACAGACTGCAAGAGTGGCCAGAAACAAAACAGAGAGAGATAGTGTTTGTTATTTGTGTTCACTGTATAATGGAGGCGTATGTGGGAAAAGCAAGAGATGCAGCCTCCGATGGGAGGATTTCTCCTGGGACGCCAATACCTGAATAATAATGACAGAGCCAGACAATGGAGATGAGAGGAGTGGTTTCTGTAAACCAACCCTGTCACAGCAAACACAAAAACAACTATATTTTTAAGTAAAAGGGATTATAGCTTTTAGTCAGCATAGGAAGATTGGTAAATTCCCACAAGGCAACATGGGTAGAGCAGAGGTTTCTTCCTGTGCAACAAAATTGCCCAAAGTAAGTGGACAGTGGGGCACAGCTGGAGGTTTATTGTCAAGAGAAAGCAGTTTTATGCAAAGAGAAACTACCACTTGTCATTTTATTATTCTAACTGCGAAATCTGTATCCAACTCAATTTTCTTGTGATTAAATCTCGTCTCCTCGTGTAAGACTGTGTTCTCGTGCTAGTCATTTGTGGTTTCATGCATAATGAAAGTGTAAGAAATCAAAATGCGACATAAGAAATATGTGTAACACAAGGTTTATGATAATAATAAATCCTCCACAGTTGATTATCATCCTACTCCATCTACCGCTGGCCTTGCTTGAGTCGCACGTTCTCTGCATTTCACACCTTTAGCCAAGCTGATGGAAAGAACAATCACATTATATCGGCTGAATGATTGCTCTTAACTTGTGCGGAGAACCATTACAGCTTTCACTTGGAGTCAGGGAAATATCACAATGTGCAGTGGGAGATTAAATGGGACAGTGCTCTTTGTGGGCAAGCCATATAAATGCCAGACCATATAATTATGATTAGAAGAAGGCATCTTCCTAAAATGTTAATTGAATTAGCAATTTGGACAAAACCCTGTACAGCTTGAGATGAATGTGTGATGATTTCAGCCTGTATCTGTTTCTGAGGAAGGGCACATGATGACTTTAAGTTGAACAAAAGCATGAGGTTGTTAAGTAGTCCTGCAGAGTTGTTCCATTTCCCATCTCTTTGCATTTACACATTTTCCAATGGCATTAAAGGAAAGTGCAGTGGCATGAAAGGTTGTTCAAAGTGGTAGCATGAAGCCAAATGATGCTTTTATGACTTTCTGCTCCGGTGCTCAAAACTGCCGTTCATTAGAGGAAGCCGGACAGGAAAGGCTGCAGCAGAGAGCATTACAGGAAACGTTGCTTTATTATAACACATAATCAGTGAGAGTGCCATCTTTTCATAATGCATGACAAGCCCGTCTAGGCTGACACCTGGAAGGTGATGTCTACATCTTTAATCTGAATTTCAATGAATTCGCATTTAATCTGTAAAGGCCCAGTCTGGTTTCTTATTATAATTAAAACTAGAGAATGAGAACTATTTTTCAGCTGTGTGCTTAATATCATTACGAGATTGATCACGTGGCTAAACAAGGATCTTCTGCAGGTTCTCAAACAATATTTACAAGCCAGGGAGATAATTTGTTTACTCCTCATCTCACAGTAAACAACAGGCTATTGTGCTCATAACACTGAATGTAGCTAACTTTCTGTGCACTGTAATCAGCTTTACACAAAGGAGCCCCCACATAATGGTATCACTACAACAGCTGTGCCAAACACACTGAAAACAACTTACCTTGCTCAATTTTCCCACTGCACAAAAAATAGCAATAATGTGGAGAAGAATCATATTTCACCTATTCTCGTAAAAGCAGGCTTTCAGAAATTAAGTTTCTATTTACTTATTGATAGCACAATATTATTTGAAAAATATGTGGCACATGGACAGCCAAGTGAATATCAATAAAAGCTTCTAAGCCATTGTAAGAATTCCAAAATGTAGGTCCTCCTAAATCTCAGAGATGTAAACTAGGGTCACATCATAACGGTCTGTATTTGTGTAGCATCTTTCTATTCATTTCGATTACTCAAAGCGCTTTTACATTCTTCATTCACCCATTCACACATCACTCATGCAGGAGGAAACTATTCTTTCACACGCACTCACACCGGGGCTCGAACCTCCAACCTTCCGATTGATAGACGACCCAACTGCATTAATCGGACCACAGTTAAATTTTGATGTATTTATGGTTTATATTTTATTGGTTTAATGGTTTGATAGGATGGCAACTTGGTGGAATAACCACATTCCCTCACACTAAACCTTGGAAAATTTAGACTACGTGCTTCGTGAATGATGCTACTTTTTGGTCCTGTGGCGACCAGCCTGTGTGTGAGCTATTCTAACAGTATATGAGTTGGTATTTCAACACCTTAATGTATATTCACAGCCACAATAGTGGCACTAAGGATTATCATATCAGCATATTTGTGATGATAAGAAAATCATTTGCGAAGCCTCCTGGATTATCTTCCAATGTCACACAGTAGACTTCTGTGATCTGCAAACAGGATTAGAACTTAATCTTCTTATTAAATTGTCATTCACATGTTAAATAAAGTCTTTATTAGAAATGTCAAATGTTGCCTGCATTCTGCATACATTTGTTAATGGACTTTATGCTGCCTCATCACATATATGTCTGTATTGTAGAAAGGCCAGACACAAATAATTGATTCTAAATTGTTGTTTTTGTATCAAATAGTGACTCATCAATATTCCAATTGGAGGTTAAACAACCTTTCATTTGACATAGTAATGGGACTACATTTTACATTATGGGTTTTACTGAAACAAAAGTAATCAATTTATAAGAACTCCAAGCGCCAGAAATAAATGTTTCACTCAATATAACAATTTAGAATTGACTCCACATCATAGCCCTTCAATTGATTTCTCCTGAACACCTTTATAGGTAGAATATTGAGTGAACGGAACATTGAGCGGCTGCCGGGTAAAGGTAAAAGGAAATCCATGCATGCAGGAGCGAGATAATGAAATAGAGTGAAGTCAGACCCTTAAGGCACATACCAGTGACTTGATCTGGGTCCCATGACAATAAAGATTCCTCTCCTTTAATTGAAACCTGCTTATTCTCCAGCCATGATGGACAACATTTTAAATAAAGGCAGTGTCTCCTCTCTTCCTGTTAATTTCCCAAACCAGACACAGTAATGGCTGCCCCATTTCAAACTCCTCTGACTTTGTTGTAACAGCTGCTTTTATCTGAAACTAATGTTTCACTCTAAATATCATTTTTGATATGACAAAAGACAACTTTATTAACAAATTGCAATGTACTGAGGGAGCCAGTTGAGTTCTGTTGGCCTGGCTTTGTGGTGGCTTTGGGAGAAAATATACTTTTAGTCACGAGTCCTTTAGGTGATGCAAGTTGGTAATGAGTCCTAACAGATGGTTGAGTCTTTCAGTCACACATTTTTACATTCTTTACTTTGGTAAAAGATCTGAGAACCTCTTCTAGTGCTGGATTATGTTACTGACTGAGTTTATATTTGATCATCTGCCAGTTTTGGCCCACAGGTAACACTTTGTTTTTGTTTTTTTCTTTGGAAGCTGCTTCCAATGAAGATCTTTAAAAGTGATAATGCTACTTGTTTTTATGCCATCAGAACACAACAGCTGCTGCTGTAAAAACTCACAATCTATTGAAAGGACTTCCTGGGAGAGATGAAGAATCACCTCTCAACTTACAAAATGACATCTGCTTGAATCAGAATGAGGTTTTTTACGCGAGAAATATTCCATCAAATTTTCCTGTAATCTAAACTCACCTACTATCAGTCATATCACTGAAAAATTAGGCCCACCATTCCTCCAAGCATGCATAAATAATGATAATGACTTACAGGAGCTTTGATGAGGAACCATCTCTGTGTTTTGGTGGTCAAAGTGCCCTTGAAAATAACAAGGGGGTCTGAAAAATGGCTTTCTTCCAGCAATTTATGCTATATTCCTTATTTGAAACCATACAGCTCATTATGCATTTTGCAACTTGGTAACCTTAAATTGCATTGTTGCTGTAATGTCTCTGATTAATCTATTTCAGTGTTACAAATGCCTTAGAGTGCAAGAAATAGAATGCTAAATTAGTTTGAGATTAGGTTTTTATAATAGGTTTCACATGAGGGGCATGTCTACGTTTTTCCAGAAACCCCAGCTCATTTAACACCTCTATCACAGCCAACAGTTCATGAGGTGGAGAGAGATTTGTGGTAAATTGTGGAGTTTGGAGAACAGCCCACTTAGCCCTGGGGATTTCCTTTGAATGTACTTTCAACTCCAAATGAGAGGCGCTTCTCTGGCCTAAAACCAAGCTTGGAAAACCACCCATTAAAAATTTGTTTTCATAGACTTTGCTGAAGTTCTCATTTGACCATAAATGTTTTGCAAGGTATACAGGGATTGTCCTTTTCGGTGTCAGAGATAAATGTTGTGGCAAATCCATCATCTGTCTTGGGCTGTCAGACTCTGGGAAAAACAATTAAAGGTTCCACACACAGGTCGAGCTGCTCCAATAGTCAATGAAGCAGTCTCTGTGTGTGGGCCTAAGGACGACGGATTCATTAGGAAATGCCAGTGAAGGAGGGATGCATGTGGAAGACAATTAAATGACCTACAGTATATGAGGTTGAGGACTCCAGGGATTGAAAAGACGAAGGGAGAAGGCAAGTGATGTGAAAAACAGCAGTAGGGAACAAAGTTTGGTCATTTAACTGTAATTAATATGAAATTAAAATGTTAAATTAAAAGTTGGGTCAAGAAAGACATTAAAATTGAAGCCACTGTGGTGAGAGAGGCCACAGGAGGTCCTGGAGAACTTCAGTAAACAAACAAAAAATGTGGGCTAAAGCTAACTACGGGTCAACAGTCATACAAACAAGCATAACCATACATTCATTTACATGCCAGCAGACAGCACAAACACATTCATGGCATTTGGCCAAGCCACAGACAATTTATGGTCACTGATGCTGCTGTCATGCTGGTGCATGAAAGTGGATGCCCGTAATAGTCTGTGCAGTCAATCAGTTACCATGAATCACATGCTCAGTCATTAATGCTGCTTGTCAGTGGTGTCTTCAATGCAATCAAGAAAGTGTGGCGTATTGAATCACAGGGCACATTGTTCACTAACAATACTTTGTATGGCATTGATTTCAACCAATAGTCCTTAAGCCCTCAGGCCTCGGGATGTGGCTCATTGATGAGACACTCAGCGGGGGAAAAAAAGGTCAGTTGAAGTGATTGATACCCTCTTTTATGAGAGGTAATACAGCTGGTATTACTTGTGCATTTTGAATGCTCAATCTCAATGACATTTGCTCCAACTGGGCCATAAAA
Organism: Pempheris klunzingeri; assembly: GCF_042242105.1. NCBI lineage: Eukaryota > Metazoa > Chordata > Actinopteri > Acropomatiformes > Pempheridae > Pempheris > Pempheris klunzingeri. Next base: position 8,836,584 of record NC_092016.1, on the reverse strand, counting down.
AGCCAATACACGTGTGAGACAGAGTAATAACATCCTTATTTTTGTGTGTTTGAATGTTATGCATCGATAAAACATGCCATGCTGTCTTGTATGTGATGGCAATGGAGGCGAGAGCCCTTGGGGTCATGTGGAAGCTCTTTGAGGTGTTGTTTATGGCTGTTGAGCGAGAGATGAAGAGCCACCACCCTCGGGTAGCCGGGGATATGGATTATTTGTTGAAGCATTGATCCACACAGTGTAGCTGTGAGGTGATGTGTCATTAATCTAGCTCACCTTCTGGTCTTCGAGGAGTAAATTCAAATAATTTCCTAGAATGGGATTTGAATTGCAAGTTTGGAAAAGTAGATCCAAGAGTGGCTGTGTGGTTCTAGCTTGTTTGTTTGTATTTATTCAAGATGTACGTAAACATAATTCCAGATTTAGCCATAAAAATGGCCCTGACACGTTTATGGTTGATGGTTAAAAATATTAAAAGCAAACAGATAAGCAGGAGATCATAAGCACATAAACACAGACAAACAGTAAAACAAGGTCATGAGCACAACCCCAGATTATGATTATGTTTAATCGTCCAGTAGCCACTGTTTTATAGAGCGCTCTAGGTATGTGCTGGTCGAGGCACACAAAAGATGGCGCGCATGAAACACTACACATATTAAACAGCAATATGTTAGAATTATCATTTAAAGTATTTTCCCACGTATACTCAAAGCACTGCTGTGCCTTAGTACGGCCTCACAGAGCTGGCTATAGACTCTCATCTTGTTCAAACAAAGCTTTACTGAAGAAGTCTTCCAATAATTGTAAAGTGATGAGATGATATCCATGCTCTCTGACTATATATGCAGTGAAGTCGCAATTTCATTTCCATATGCATATTTCTCATCTTGTTCTGCTTACAGTGGCAAATTCACTTCCCAGCATGATACTGAAGGATCCATGCATAGCTAATGCTCAACAGTAAATTTCATTAATTGTTTTAAACCCTGACATATCAGCACAATTATACCTGTCTCAGCAGTGCTGGCAAATGTACTATTGATCAAAATGTTCACTAGTTAAATGATATCCTTCTGCAGAGGAAAAGGTAGGGAGCAAAGAGATAGATGTGTGAGGGGAAAACAGATTTTCTACCTGGTCCATTCAACTGTGATAAACTTCTCACTTTGCTCTCATCCCCGCTCTGGTTTGTCACTTCGCTCAGTTTATCAAACTGACAAGATACATGACTCGCTGTCAGGTTCATGTCTTGACTAACTGGAGTCTCATCCTCAGTCAGAAGTGCTGTCTTGCAAAATGAGCAGAGTGAGGATTGGTTTTTTTGAAGTACCCTGATGAGTAAAACCTAAACTTCTGGGTTGTCATAGGTTTTGCGTGTGTTCTCTGTTGCTTACATCAATTAAATATTGTTATATGCTTCCAGTTGATCCCTCCATATTGAGCAGTATGGTCGCTTTTGAGCCACTTTTATTAATCCCAGCGGGCGGCGAGCATTTAGCAAACTAAAGATCCAGTCATCTTCTGTTAGTGGTTGGTGGAGACCAAAAGTAAAGCTAAAAGGAGAATTAATATAAGACTTACAATTGTCAGGTGGCTGGAAGCAAGACATCATGCTCCATGTCAGCTGGTTTTGTTAATTTAACTTTATACACTGCAAGGAATACAGTGATTGATGTTTATGTGTTTGCTTGTTGTGTTTTTCTGTCCCTTAGCGCCCCCCCCAAAAAAAAATAATAGTGTAGGTTTAAGTAGATAACTAGACTAATGTCAATATCTATATATTTCATGGCAAGGGATGTTCGGCCTCAGCAGCAAACAGCAGACAGGCACATTTAGTTGCTATTTGGTGAACATGGTGGTGCACGTAGCAGCTTAGGAGTCACGTTTCCATCAAAAGATGGTAGAGGCCAAAAACAGAGATAAAAGATGAGAGAACACTGGACATAAATATTCAAGTTTGCAGAAACACGACTCCAAAGGAATGACAACATCGCGTTACAGCTGGATGTGTTAAAAGTCAGCAAAATGTTACTGCAGGTTTAAATACCACTTTTGAACTGCATATATACATGGTCTGCACACACGTCAGTGGACACGCTTCTAAATTCAAGTTTGTGAGCAGGAAATGGTGTATGCGTGGTTTTTGTGACTACACATCATTTTTACATCTGGTCCCAGATGTGATGGACTCTGCACTCTGAAAAACAGATCCTGTCATGTTGAAACTCTAACTGTCCTCCACACATAATTGTTGATGATGTAAGCTCCACACTTTCCTCAATCAATGAGAATGCTGATGACTCTGCACTGCCTAATATTGCATAATCCCTACTTTGTGACCCTTTTTACTCCGTGTTGGGGCCATTTGCCTCCGACTGTTTTAATTTATGCCCGGGCTTTAAATCGCTATTGAACATTACGGAGGCCAAGTAGTGCAAGCAATAACATGAATAATCCATTGGCAGTTCCTGTTAGACCGAAAGAGAATGATACCTCAATCACCATTACACTCAGGGGGAGTAAAACCAGGCAGTGGTAGCATTAGCCTTTCCCCCTAAAAACCGAATATGCTTTGCATATTGAAGTTGTAAACATCTGTCTTACTAAGGGTTGTGCTTGGAGGTATTCAATAACACTGCTGAGCCCTTTTCTGCAAATATATAATCACTTCACAGGAGAAATAAATTGGCCCTTAGTGTTTTTTGTGCAGGGGTTTTTATATCGACACTGCAGACAAATATACGCACTCGCTTAACCCCTTACAGACACTATTGTGGGGGGGGAGTAGGGAGTACAGTGGAAAGTACAACACACTTCTATTGCAGAGGTTCTTCTTCTTCTTATGACCTGTAACATATCACTCAGCCCTGAGTAGGAGTAGTTTGCCCTAATCCACCAATCTGACCATAATGCTAAACCCTGTCATTGCTAATTAGCTTACAATGCAATACAACCATTAATTGCCTAATATGCCAGTACAGAGTAAATTCTGTACAGGGTATTGACCGTCTTCACTTCATAAAATTGAGCTTCAGATGAAATTAGGAAAATTTCTGAAGGGATAATTCTTTGTTAGAATACAGAAAATGTTTCCCCGCTCACTGCACACTTTGTAATTCTTTAGAAAAAAAAGAATACATCTAACAGCTTCTTAGATTAGAGACCATTTTAAATTCATCATGCAGATCTATTGCCTATTCCAGGCACGTCTGTCAATCTGCCTGTGAAATGAGGAGCCAGAGGCTTCTGACCCAGACACATCAGCTCCTTCTTGGCCATCTAACAACACTTTCTGAAGACACTCTCACATTAATTTCTTGTTTTCAACTTGCTGCTGCCTTCTAAGACACGGCTCATGCTTGGCCTTTGTGTGGAGTGAGCGGGCAACAAGTACAGTTTATGCAAAGCGGTTATGATGGCCTATGCAAAAGACTTAATAAGAATAGAATAACAATAGAAGATTAAATTAAATAAAAAGGAATTTCAGTCAAATAATTTCATTACACCAGAATGAATTTGACTTATTACAGACAATTTTATTTTTAGCAATACTTTTAGGGGTTGTTGTAATATAAAGTATATTTGCAACTCAAATTACTGTACATTTACTTTTAAAGCTAAATTCCAAACCCTACCATATACATATTTTGGAGCTCTCTCACATTAGAATTGCAATGACTTTTTTTCCAATCCAGCCTTATGGTGAGCATATATATTTCAGAGACACTACATACTGCATCACAGGCACCATTAGAAATGCTTTTTGATAAAATATTTATTCCCCATTCATTTGATATACATTTGAATGTTTATGCTGGCTTTTCGGTAAAACATTAAAATCACAGATAGGATTCTGTGTTGTTACAATCCTCAATTTCTTAAATCAATAGTGCAAATGTTTTGATAAACCGTTCTGGGAGCAGATTTCATCACCGTGGCTGGTTTGATTGAAAACTATCTGTTCTCTGACACTGTTCCAGTTATAGGACAAAAACAAAAACAAGGAAAAAACAAACATTGATATTGGTAAATTCAATCCTTAAATGCAAACTAAATGTACAATAAACGATGCTTTGAAAACTTTCATACCAGATTACATGAGATGACATCCTCATGTTACACGTTTAAAGGAAGACATTAAAAGTGCTTCCGGTGTCCAACAATAATAAATACTGATCAGATTCTAGACGCTTACAGTAATCTTAATGAGCATTTGTTTTGTTCAATAAAAACACGACAAGAAATCGTACCTGAAAATACCGACCCTTTTCCATGACATTCTGCAGTGACAAAAACACTCAAACAAAAAATTATATTAAAACAACTCTAGTAAAAATACTCTCGATAGTACTTTAGTACCCAGCTAAGTTTCGCCCCCTCACCCCCCCCCCAAAGACCTTAGACAATTGTACAAAGTGATTGTATTACAACCTGATTGTCCAGAACAGTGCAGTACTGTAAGTAACATTGTCAGCTACGGTCCAAAATCTCTACAGGGCAAAGTGGATTCAGTGCATTTTCCACCACGGTGAGAAAGCATTCGTGACCAGATTGTGTGTTCATTGGACAGAAGTGTACAAACATTGGCTTATTTAAAAATAAAATATCATAATAATAAAAAAAAAAAAAACATAAAATACATTATCCTTCCCCATTTCCACAGTCTTGATATGTAAACGAACATTGGTTCAGTGTTGACCTGAGTCTGTCATCCAGCTCATTGTCTCCACAGGAGTGTCTTAAGTCCTGGTCACTAATTAGACATTAATCATAGGATGATTTTGGAGTGCTGTCCTGATCATCTTCTCTGTGTGACATCCTGTTGAACGGACATGATGCTCTGTTTTAGCTTCTTGGTAAACAGGTGACTGGCTCTTCCACAGTAGGTGTTAGTGGTGGTCTGTAGCGACACTTCCAGCGGCCGAAGCAGTGAAGTCTCCATGTTCTCGCCAAACGGGTACTGTGATGGAGGGAAGAATGTGTTCTTATTTCCAATTTCAGAAGGAAGTTCAGATTCTATTACAGCTTTGCAGATCCACAGTTGTGTGCCTCTGTCTCTGTCTGATGGCCGCACCAACTTTAGTTTGAGCTCTTCTGTCTCCTGATATTACTCAAGAAAGACTCAAAACAAGCTTTATTTAAAAATCTAACTGAAGTGTGTGCTTCCACGCTTGTTGAGTCCCGCGACAGCCATGATGGGACAATAAGAACTGCGTTAAAATCACACAAATTAAGTGCCACATTTATCACTGTCCGTTCAAGACAATAACATTCTGCATTCGGATTCGGATCTGTCAATTCTGAGAATGTGTTTGGATGATGAATATCTTTTACTGCGACTATACAAGAATGGGCTCAGTAAGGCGTGACAGCGTTGATGAAAGCTACAGCTGCAGCATTCCAGATATGCTTCATTATTACATGCTTTTGTGTCACAAAGTGGACAACAAAGACAACAACAAAGTTCCAGGTCGTCAGCCAGTTAATATTAGCAGCAAAGCCTTTTGTCACATATAGTATGTAAATAAAGTTGCAGGCCTTTTTTGTTTTTTTTTTACATTAAAAAGGTACACCATACTTTTACTGCTCTAGTAAATATGGAGAAATCACTATTTTACAGCATCTCATTTGACTCGGTTTGGCCAAGCATTAGGTTACTCAAAGCACACTCTCTTTATTATCTCTCATATACTGCAGCAGAAAAAAGCCCCATTAACAGCCTCCTATTGATTTTTATGTGGATGCTGCTGCTGCATTGTCCACATAGCCATCATGATGTCTCAAACTAACATCGGCACTAAAAATTTTACAACACTTCTGTGGGCTTGGCCGCGTAATGGCAGCGCCCTTTATTGCAAGCTCCTATGTTGGCTGGGGGGAGCCTGTCATGGGAGCCAGGCTGACTAAGGAGGGATGGAAATTAGAGTTTCCTCCAGAATTGCCAGCTCCAGGCTTTAGGATGCTGTCCACAAAGGACTGAGTGGGAGAAAAGTGGGAGGGGGCCGAGGAGCTGGAGCAACAGGAAGCACTGATAAAAGCTTCAACAAAGTATAGCTTATTACAACAATGGAGGAGACGCTCAGTTAGTCCAGACTCTCTAATAAGCCAACTTACTTCTGTACTACTGTAAAGACTATCTCACATTTATCTGCTTATACAGGATGTGTATCGTGCTTATTACTGGCAAACCACAGCACTCCTCCTAAAATCAGGTGGAGTCTGGTCTGTGCCGTCTTGGATGCTGTGTGCGTGTTTGAGCTGTCGGAGAGACTGATGGAAGCATGAGGGCCGAGTGCCCCATAATGAAGCCTGCTCGTTTACTTAATGGCTGAGAACATTGCCCGCACTGATAGTGGCCAGGCTGGGCCCTGTGGCGGTAATGGATGGAGACCAGCTAATGAAGCTTCCCTTGCTCCCTCGATTGCTGCCTGCATGTTGACCGGTGTGCTGAAATCAACAAGAGCAGATCGAAGGCGAGCCGCCAGCGCGGCAGTGAGAGAGCTCTCCGGCTGACTTGCTCGCTCACTGATGACTTTTACGCTCTAAAACCTAAAACCCATTTAGAGTAAATTTGACAGATGTCATACTTTTTTTAATCCAAGTTCTGTCTTTATTTTCATGGGCCAGTGATGCGCTGGCAGTGTTCTGTAGGGTGTTATACCAACTTAAAGATGCCACGATTCTAAAAAGTGTTTACATGTTACAGAAGGCGTAAAGACAGTCAAACCGCACCTGCTGTTCCAACAAAATGAAATGAGGCCTGCACACAAAGCCGTGAGGAGGATATTAAAGGTTGATGAGGGTGGCGATTCTATATTTTCCTTATTGTCCACAAGTTCAATGAAAAGGCCGAAACCTAAAACGAATTGCTCCTCTGAACAAGTGCTGTGTCTGTGTGTATCCGATACCGATATGTCTTATTTCTCTGTGCCATAGAGCTCAATTGTTGTCCAAAAAGTATTCAAAGCACATCACTGAGCAACACAGTGGTACTGTCTGACCAGTGTCTTTGTTATGCTGACCACGGCCACTGTAGTTTATTTTGAACCAATCCCACATACGGTGTCAGGCTGCCATAAATACTAACTAGTGCACCAGGTCCGCATCATCCAAACAACTGCACTTTTTATGCCTGCTCCATTAACATCTGCTGAAAAACATATCTAATCATGACCTGTTTTTGAAGATTTACAATTTCAGTAGCAATGGACAGAGTAATAATTTATTTTTTTCAGTAATTGCTGTGTGACTGTGTTGAGAATAATCTAACTTGGCCTAACAATAATGATAATGAAGTCCAAACCTTTTTGACGTGGTCTATTTTGACCCTCCATAATTAGCGATGTACCCACAACAATGTTAGAATTATCACTTAAAGTATAAAGGTGCATAAACTTCTCAAGCAGCCATCCCAGTGGCTGAAGCAGGATGGGACTGGTTTGTCTGGTTTGGGAGAGCTGAGACAGGATGACAGAAATGTTTAACAGGCTATTGATTAAGCAATGGTGGACGGAAGCATCCATAAGAGAAAAGCAATGGCCTGGAGTGCCTATTGATAACGTAATGACTAGTAAATGTCTCTCCAAATAGTCTGGTCTACCTCGACAACTGCCCTCTGAAGAATCAGAGGCACCAGAAAGAAAGTCTATAAAAATGATCACTCCCCGCTAGAATAAACAAAGCCTTTCAAACATTACTTCCCCTTACACCGAGTTATCCAGTTGGATATGTCTGGAACACACTTTGAAAAAAGTGATTGTTGACAAATTATACCCTGGAGAAAAGGCAGGTTTTTTTTTCCACAACAGGGGCTCAGAGAACCACAAATTTTTAGTTGAGAGATTGTCTGTACCTTTTGGATGGCCTTGTAGACAGCTCGAAATGCTGGCTGCTTGTCATCGTGGTAAACTCCCCTGTTACCATGGAGAATGAAGACACCTTCTTGTTCAGCCTGTTGACAGTTGCTGCCATAGATGCAGTGGTCTGGACGGTAGTTCCACTGGCAGGGGAACACATAAAGGCTTTCTGTAACACAGCAGTAAATAAAAAGCAGGGTTTATTCAATAAGAACCAGTTACAAAGCCTTACATATTTGTCAGTTTGATGGTAAAAGTCAAAAACAACAAGCTTCTTTAGTGAAGCCTTGTTTGCATTATGAACTAACGTGACATTCATGACTAAAAATAATGCTGTGCATGTGGTTGCACAGACCTGGGTTATGGTGAAATATGATATTAAGGAGGTCCTGGTCACCCCAGGTGATGTTGAGTTTATACTTCTGGAGAAGGGGCATCAGAATTTCCTCCCACTGTAGCGCAACTGTTGTCATGTCATTCTAGAGGGAAAAAAGACAGCAATCAAGATCGCATTCAGATCATTTCAAAATCTGCAATTCTGGAAAATTAATCCCTTTTCAAACACTTCGGATCAACTCAAAGAAATGGTTTTGTCTCCAATTGAAATATGATCAATGTGATGGTTTAGAGAGAATTACAGCAGTGACCTCAACTGGTCAATCTTGGTGGTACAGCTAAGTCTCCTTCAGTATTCTCCATTACTTTTCAATGTATTGATTTCACACATCTCTACATGGTTCAATTACTAACCAAATGTAAAAATGTTGATGGTTAAAACCGGAGTAGCACGACATCATATGACTTCACAGACGAGGATTGTTCTTTAGAACAAATATTTGTTAACTAACTAACTCATTAAATGTGTCTGTGTGCTTGTATCAACACTGAGTCACACTCTTCACATAAATATGTCAGACCTGGACATAATAAAATTCCTTTTTGACATTTAAGATGTTTTGCTCCTGCACTTCCATATTCTGTATTTTTTTAATGGCCATCATGATACACTGGTAAAATAAATTAGCAAGACAAATTACTTTAACTACATAGCAACAGCTGACTGTACCGGAAAAAAAAAAAAATCAACCTGCACATTACCTTAAAAAATTTCTCCCTGAGGCGCGTCATGTTCATGAGCATGACCCCTGAGTTGATGCCTGTCTTGCCATAGTAAGGGTGGCGGGCAAAGCGGTTGTACCAGCCGATGCGTGGCTCCTCATGCTCTGGAGCCATGGCAGCCAAGTGGCTCGAATTGAACTGAGAAAGGAGGGCCCAGATGTCCTCTACTGGCTGCAGAAAAAGGATATCTGTGTCCACATAGAGCAACGAATCCACGTCCTTCAGGATCAGCTGGAGAACAAACCACAAAATACCTATGAGCACATTATGCAAATGTGTAATTGTTACAAGTTCTATCTATGAAGGATAGTGTTGGGTAGCAGACTCAGTACTTTTAAGGGTAAAATCTGTGCCATATATCTCTATGTTGGAGAGAGAGAGAGAGAGAGAGTTGGTCAATGTCAAGCTTAAGGAGCCGTTACACTTTTCAAAGCTTGACACGCTCGCATATTTGTAAAGTGGCCAAGGAAACATGTCTAGCCTGACGAAACGCCTGGTCAAACACAACATATATCTAAAAACTGAGCAGAGTATCATGTTTGACAGCCTGAAAGCCAACGTTATCAAACCTGCAGCGCTGATAAAGAGGATATCACATGTGGTTCCTCCAACACACACACAAGATAGTGCTGTCACGCTATGGTGATTGTGAGAGGCTGGAAGGTTGTAGAGACAGGTTTAAGAGGGGAATGACATTTTTGTTACTACAGAGAGGGTAACGTGAAAAAAGGTACAACTGCGTACCGGTGCCAAATTCCGAGTACTGGTAACAGTATGGCTTCAGGTGTGAACAGTACCCAACCCTAATGAAGGATGACTCTAGACCTACTGGCAGGAAGAGCCTCTGAGAGGCACAAGGTTTGAAGAGCTTCTTCCACTCCTTTGCATTCTCCTTGGGAAAAGTGATGGGGTAGATGGTGAAGTTAAACTTGGTCTGAACTGTCGTTGGCCAGGAGTCCAGCTTTAAGAAAATATAAGCATAAAGAAAAATTGTAGAAATCCACATGTAGGATTTTAACTTCACACGTTCCTAAATTAAACGGCACAGTTTAGCCTTTGAACCAACAAGTGACAACAACTGTTTAAAAATCAGAATCAGAATCACTTTAATAATCCCCAGGGGGAAATTGCTTTTTGTTACACACAGCTCCAAAAGAATAAGAATAAGAATACACTTCAAACACAAGTAAAATACAAATATATAAAAGTATGAATAATAAAAAAAAAAGATGTATTAAAAATTATTATTACAAATAATAATAATAAAAAGAAGACTTTACTGTAAAAACATTCATGCATGAAAACTTTTTCCTTACACATGCCTTCAGTTTGTTTGTTTGTGCAATAGTTGCGAAAATGCCTTCTCAATGTGATTCTTCATGTCATATACAGAATAACGTTAAGAAGATGGCATAAGACATCATTTACACTGATTCAGTCGTAACTGGGCTATTGCTTTGAGAAACCGTACAAGCGGAAAATGAATACACAAGTACGTGAAAGTTTTGGTGGTGTTGAAGAAGACACTTACAGCATTTCTGAAGCGGTCATGTAGATCATCCTCAGCAAAGATGTAAAAGTGCAGAGGCTTTTTGCTGAAGAGAACAGCAGACTTCAACATGGTGAGAGTCTCCTCTAGCCTGGGGCCACAGGCCACCACAGCCAGGTGACTTCTCCCATCGCCATGTTCCTTGACTGCAGAGCCTGACCTCTCTCTAAGAGCCAAAACAAAATAAAATGAATCAGTATTCAACCCCTGCTTTTACTCTTACAACAGCATGGTCACACTGACGAGTGCAGGAGAGAACAAAGCAATGGAGATATCTGCAGGCTCAGCTGACTGGTACTCAGCCCTGTAGGGTTGGAACTGTCATTGGGTTTAATGAAAGGATGTGGAACAAGACTATCACTCGTGCTTAGTGCTGCCTTCAAGCGCTCCTTGTAAACTATTTCTTTCAAGTTTGGAAATAATCAATAATAATGAATGTAACTGGAGACATTTCAAAAACCACTTTGCCAGTTTTCAGTCAATCATTCTCTCTGCCAATGCTGAGACTTTGAATCAAGAAAAATCAATGCTACTCCTCCACCTTTGACTGCATTACTGCAAGTTAAGTTAGAGGTGATAAGAAAATCTGTTTATAACTTACTGGCATGTTTAATGGTGTTGTTAATTGATTGTCAATCTATTACACGTAAAGTACAGATTTAAGGTTAAAATGTAATGTAGAAGAAAGCATATTTTTTACCACATTAGCGCAGCCTTCAAGTAGTCATGATCATGAGATAGCTCTACACTAACAACTCAGGTGTTGTCATTGAGGAAGTTATCAGCATGTCTTTTCTACTAGTTGTACTAATAAAACTCAAGAGTAGTCACAAGATACACTGTGAATGCAGCAATAGGCCCAGCACTTACTCTGGACTGTGGATCTAGGGAGTTGGTGAAAGTTGTTAATTAAAATCTACTGATTATTAAAGAACATCGGTATCTTTTTTATAGAGATGCACAAAATCAGTCATACCTAAGAGGTGATTCCCATAAGCAGTTCACTCCACAAACATCAGCAGGCAGTCTCCAATATGGATTCCAGTAAGAAACTGACACTGATTTACACCTGACAGAATAAAAACATGATCTTTTGGATCCTCAAAGTTAATCTCTCAAACATCAGAACCGGATGTTTAGGGATTACATGTGTCCTGAACATCCCCCCAGAGTTAGCTCTTCAACAGGTGGCGGTCGTTTAAATCCAGCCAAAAGCTAATGAGGCACAGAATTAGCTCTCAGTAATGCTAATGGTTAATCAATTATCTATTAGCTAGCTAACATATAGTAACTAATAGATTTCTACTAGACTATAATAGCAGGTTTTGAACACATTACATCACATTACAGACCATTGGTACACAAAAGCACAATTAAAACGTTGAATATATTTTGAATTCATCCAGCAAGAGTTGTGGTTTAATTACCAACAGCCCGGTCGCTAAAATAAAGTTACCTGCGGTTAACGTTAGCTAGAAAACCTGACCTGTAACAAGTCAACTAACTAACCTTTCAAAAGCAACATTATATATTATTTTACTCATACTAACTTAATAGCAACTGCAAATGTAGCAAGAGCTAACCACTAACGCTAATACGATAAACACTAGGAGACAGGTTAGCTAGCTAAGCTACCTGTGAAGGCCTGCCAATCCAGGCGTTTTCCTGAGAAGGCGCCCGGTGTCACGACCGCTCCTGCCGTGTATCCCCTGTCCTTTCAGGGTCCAGTCGTCTCCATCCTCCAAGGTGGAGGCTAGTTGATTGAACACATAGAGTAGCGAAAAGAAGGTGAAAACCGTGCACAGGAGAAATGCGTGAAGATAGCATCGCATTTTGCGTTTCAAGTTTTAAGCGCTAAGGGAACATTTTTGTTGATCTTTGCTTCCATCTGATGTGCTACCAGCTAGCTAGCTAGCTAATCTAGCTCATAAATCAAGTCAGAAGGTAATCCGGAGAGCACAGTTGATGTTTACTGTTTTCAGCCCCACCCACTTGAGCAGCCATCTGTACAGTGTGTGTGCAGCTAACAGGTAGACTTTAAAATCTGTAAAGTAATATACATACTACAACCAAATAGGTACTAACCACTCCAAGCTGCATAAATACATACTAAGTACATAGTAATGGTTCACAGGATGAGAAACATTACGGTGGGAAAACACTCCTGGTAAGTAGTAAAGTGACTCTGAACATTATCTCACTTTGTTTGTATGTGGTAGTTAAAACTATGGAAGACCATTTCCACCAAAGTGATGAAAAAATAGATCAAGTTTGACATCATGATGAAAAAACAAAAAAAAAAAAAAGAGAGAAACTTTCTCAAATAAATTAGATTCTCAAAGTAGTGGCTTAGTGTCTCAAAAATGATCTAGAACTTTGAATAGGCCTATGTTGTGCAAATTTCGAGAACTTTCATTATTTTGAGAAATTAATTCATAGTTTAAGTCATTATTTCACTCAAGCTTCTCATTATTTTGACTTACATGGTGTTTTCTCCCATCACATTGGCAGAAATGGGCTTCCTAATAAAAATGACGATTGTGGAAGCGATGTACCAACAAATAAATGTACTGCATTTAAGCTGTTAGGCAAGTTAAGGCTCATAAGTAGTACCAGGAAGATATAGTATCTGGCTATCAAATAAATATTCTACAGAACAAAGAACATTTCCCTCTGAAATACAAGGAGGAAAAAGTTAGAAAGTAGCAGGTGGAAATACTTAACTACCTCAAGGTTGTATTTATGCACAGTATGAGTAAATGGAATCAATTACTTTCCGTCCCTGTTTTTAGGGCCTTCATCTCAAGGCACAATCTTCAGACTTTCCCCTCCTACCTACAACAACTTTGAGCACAAACACAGTACAATGAAGTCTGTGCAGTTCACTGATTGACCTGAACCAGCTACATTAGTTAAATGCCAAATCTATTGACTTTTAATGTCTTGCCGTAATGGAAATGGAAAGTCATGATGTGAATAAAAGACTGTGGATTGATTAAAAAAATACTGTTAATAAACTACTGAAATGCAAAAGCACGTTATTGAAAAAAAAGTTTTGTTCTAGTATAGAAACTATTAACAAATCCATGTCTTACAAACTGTGCCAGTTCATAATGAAAAATAAAAACATATCCAAGTATCTACAACTTATTTTATTTAACATCATTTGACAATATAAACCATTCTATAGATTAAATCATGCTTAACTCTACCAAGTGAAGGAGAAGCATAGTTAGAATAATAATTCAACATTTTTACTCAAATGTTAGACAGTAAAACAATTAATGGCATCCAATGGCATAAAATGAGAGCTGGAAAAGGCCTGTAACCGACAGTGTTATGATTTACTGAGAACGGCAAAGTGGAAGTAATGCTAAGAAAATTTTATCATGGACACGATGCCATTAAGTGCAAATAATGATAACAAAATTCAAGGATAAAGTAGAATTCTGAGATGACGTCTTCATATCTTCTTTCATAATGCATCATTTCTTCTTCTTCTGACCGATTGAGTGTGACGCTGATGTAACACTTATGTGTGAAAACACAAGTCACCGCAACACGTGGCACAGTTCAACCGACATCCGGATCATTTAATGCTACAGTTACTTTTTTTTCAGTTCATCGTAAGAGATCTTGCTGCAACAGTTCTTTGAATGGAGCATACAGCATATGTTCTGACTCCTGAATTCTTTACCATCATTGGAAGGCAGTGAAAAATACAACCCCGAATGGAAGTGAATGCTATCATATTGGCATTTGTAGTATTGTAAAAAAAAACAAAAAAAACAACAACAACAAAGAAAAAGAAAAAAAGAACGAGTATGTTGAAGTTAAATCTCTATCCGAGGCTGTTGACAGTGCAGAAGAACGGGCTGTGCAGACTGGGAGTGTGAAGGTTAGTGAGTCTCTCCATTAACCGGCGAGCCTTCCCCGTGGGGCGAAGAGCACCTGGAGACCCCTCGCTCAGTGTTGTCGGAGCTGGAGCCACTTTGACTGTGCTGGTCTGCTGAGGCAGCGCTTGTTGAAGTGGATATGGGTTTGGCCTTCTCTTTAAAGTCTGTGATTATTACCGTCAAGTCTCCAACTGTGACCTCTAGATGCTGGGCACTGCTCCTGTCTATGTTTTTTAACCTGGGCCTGGTGAAGAGACAAACAGACAGAAAAGAGGAGCTGAAAAATGCTTTGAGGATGTTAAATGTTTCGGTGGCAGTAACAAGATTAAAGACCACTAAATGTGGAAGCATGCGTTCATTACCTCATCTTTTTATGGCTTTTCTTTTTCAGCGTTGGTTCTTTATCGCTCTTGTCCTTCTCTGATTTTTCTTTCCTCTCTTTTTTGGGGTGTGTGGGTGGTGCAAACTGCTGATTTACTTGCTGCGCAACCAGCTGGGAAACAGGCCGTGGTTTTCTGAAAGAGACAAAAGACAAAGTTACTGGCCTCATAGTTTCATTTATAGCACTGAACTCGTAAGTAGGGCGAGCATGTGGCTTTCACTGCTGAACTGTGTAACTAACTAATGAATCTCCAAAAGTCTAACAAAAAGTTAAAGGACAGGTGCACAATTTTTGAAGACCGTTTTAAAGCAGTAGTCAGGTGCCCGCATGTAGATAGAAACAGGCATTGCTTGCTGTAATCATTACACTTCGCCATGCAGAGATCCCTTCCTAATGCAGTTCCAGAGTGACAAAAAAAGTTTATCTGAAGTTAATGAGGCTTCAGCAGTATGAGTTTGTCAGATCAAGTGGTTTTCTTCCAAAGTCACTGTATTTTAAATTATCCTCTTTGTTTCTCCGGGCTGTTTTTCTTTTCTGTGAAGAGCTGCAGCTGAGGCATAATGAGGGAATTTCAAACTAAAAGGACAGTGACTGTGGAAGATATCTACTTGGTTTGATTAATTCAGACTGCTCAGGCCATATTAACTTCAGAGGACTGTGGATTCTGTTTGATTGGCTGCACATAAAGAGGAGATCTCTTCACAGCCAGTATGAACATGAGAGATGGCTGCAGCAAGCACACTTCTTTTAGTGTTCACATAGACACCTGATTATTACTTTTAAAAACTAATGTAAACAGGTGTAAGCCTATTGTTTGAACCTTGGCTCTGGCAGGTTTTTAGGCACAGCCATAAATGTCCTCCACGTTCTGCCACACTCAATAATGATGATCCTGCAGTGTCAGTGGACTTTTCCTCAGCACTGCACACAGGTAGGGTATTAATACTGCACTAAAGAACAATGATCATATATTCCTGCTGCCCGCAGTCCCAGAAATGGACCTCAGATGAACATCGTATACACCTCAGTCCTCAAAATCAATTTAACCATATAGCAAACTGCTTTTTGATCGATTCTTTAATGAACATATGGTTTTGGTATAACTGTGCTAAGAAACAGTAAGATGGTCATTATAGTCTTTATGGAAAATCTGATATATAACATTACATTACTCAAGATGTCGCAATTTCTCCCTTTCATTCTCTACTTTCATCATTCAAAACTTTCCTAGTTTCATAAAAACAGAAAGTATCTTCTTGTTTCAGAATCATTGGTGAAAAGTTTCAGACTGACTCCCCCAAAGTTTGAATTGAAGTTTATCAAATTCAAGAGGTCTCTTCAGCTCTTTCCTCCTAACCCTAACCCTGTCTAAGGCCTTTTGAAGTATTCATAACACCTGTGTGGAGTTAAACATCTTGTGATCTCTTGAAAAAGTGGTCAGGAATTAGTATACAGACCTGCTAGCTGTGAGTTCCCCTTTTCCTCTCTCTTTTTTTTAATCATCTAAAAAACATTTACTTATACATAGTGTGATGTATCCTAATAAATATGTAGATAGGGTTACTCTCAGTTACAGCTTTGGCATAAGTACCCAAACATACACTGAGTTGCCATGTTCATTTGGTCCAACTGGCTAAAACGAATAATAGTTTAATACAGCAGTCACACATTCATGAAGGTTCCTGTGTTTGGTTTTAAGGACACATTGATTCAACTGTGGTGTCATTTCGTAGGCTGTAGATTGTGATGCTGTAGATTGTATGGCATTATACCGAGAGGTGTTTCTAATATTTAGAAATATTTATTCCGCTACCCTAAGCGATGTAAATGGAGTAGACGAGGTATTTAAAGGATATCAGTATAATACAATACAATTTAGGAGCACAACAAGCACTGTTAATTGTGGCAAAACCCTCAGGTCAAGAATCAATGTCCCCACGACATAACAAAAGTAATTTTTTCCACCAGATTTTATTTCTTCAGCCACCCACTGAGGGGTATACTCTGCATCTCACTAAAATTTCAAAGCCCTCAAAAGCCTGGAATAAATCTCTACTGTTGAAATGCTGAATCCTTTATTTACTTCTATTTCCCTAAAAGGCTGACAGATTTGCGTAATTCCCAGATAAAAAAAACTTGCTGATAATATTGATATATCTTTAAAATTATTATCAGTTACTGGTTAATTATTAACATCCCTGCTGAGCACATGACCTCAGTGGTAGATGTGGCCAATGACCACAAACTATAGTCTCCAAAATATCCATAAAGTTGAATCAACAACTATTTTTTCTGCCAAAAACTTAACATTAAACCCTTCCTGACGATGGGGTGTAATGCAGTAGGTAGGTAAACCTAATAAATATGCAACTGGTTCTACTATTTCATCACAACATGCAGTTAAAATGAGAACGGCTATAGCAGAGCTTTGGTGGTTCTACATTAAAAACAGTTGTGCTTACCGAGTCGACGTCCCCTTCCTGACATCACACATGAGGCACTTGAACGCCTCAGCGCTGTTCCTGAACGTGCAGACGCTGCAGTCCCAGTAGCCGTCGTCGGTGCACGGCTTGGACTGCCGCTTCGGCCTAGAGAGACACACACACACACACACACACACACACACACACACACACACACACACACACACACACACACACACACACACACACACACACACACACACACACACACACACACACACACACACACACACACACACACACACACACAACAAAACAAAAACACTGTCACAACGGCGCTGTTAAAGTGAGCGCAACGACCTCAAAGAAAACCTGTTGGATAACGATTGGCAGAGCAGGAAACACACGAGTCTGAAGATGTTTTCTGGCTCTCAAACAAGGCAGTGAGGAGAGGGGAGCTTTCAGTTTACACAGCCAGTTACACCATATTTAACCAGCAGACAGCCGCCATGAACACTTCAGTGAAACTGCTCATCCATTGACCGAGCTTTCTGTTCCTAAATGGCCCGAGAAAGTCTTCGTTCAGAGACACTAGCGACGGTTTTACCTTGTGGGGCTCTTCTTGTCTCCCATTTTAGTCAACTTAGACCCGCTGGAGCTGAAAATGACCGATGTTACAGGTGAAAAGACGCATTTAGCTGCTACTCAGCTGTCGTGGAAACTCCTGTCGAAGGACGGCCACGTGACACGCGTGCAGCCAATCGCAGCGGAGAGAGCAATAAATGTGACACAACACGGATGAAAGGCGCTTTGTAGATGATGCAGCGTGGACAATGAGGATGTACACAAATACTGTTTATGAATCTGCAGCCATAGATCACAATATACAGGATGTGTTAATGAAAAGGGATTCGTGGGCTGTTTCCTTTCGTCTTGTACTTGTACCCAAAGTGTTAGTGTCCATAACCTGTGTATTTTCATCTTATAAGATGAGGTCAAACCAACCTAATTGAGGCAAACTAAACTGTCACAGCAGAAAAAAAATATTACAACAGTTGTATACAATAGATAAGTGCCCATAAAAACTAGAATACTATCTTCATTATGAGCACCTACAATATAAACCACGAAAAATAAAAGGTGCTATAAACCTCACATGAAGCGAAACTCTTCAGCATACTGACACACAAATACCCTCATAGGGAAGAAATAATAATAATTATAATAATAATTTGCATTATTTCTAAAAAAAAAAGAAGAAAAATGCAGTTGAATGAATGATGATATTGGTGTGTCTTGTGTCTGCTCCTCCTCATTTGAGACGGAAACGTACTTTTGATTCTACTTCACTGATTTAGCAGCTACAGTTGGATTAGTTTCAGATTAAGACTATAACTAGACAACCTATGATGACTTTAGAAAATATAATACATTGTTAGCGATTAAATTTCCCAACAATACATAATGTGGTCAGGATTAGCACCAGATTGACAAGCTACACCGTTAAAATGCTGCTTACAATACAGCATGAATTATAATACAGCCGTGATATAAAACTATATCACTTACAGGGTCTATTCCACTGTCTAATGAGTACTTGTGACTTTGACACTCCACTTTAAATCCTTCCTCCATTATGGTATTGCTTCTACCATTGTCACAGCAGGAAAAAAAACTTTGGACGCTCCCATGTGTCGCCTCTAGGGGGCGGCAGCGCGCTCTTGTCTGGAACTACGTCGTCCAGCGAAGAAGAGCAGACAGGATGCACCACTGCTAGTGCTGTAGCCAGGACTGTTTTGATTTCACCTGCACATGCAACTTGTTTTTTTTTTAGGTATAAGTGTCCTTTAGAGATAGGGGGAATATGTAAAACGCACGCTGTGGCCAGGAGAATCTAAGTCATTATTTGGTAAGTGTTTTTTTTCACGACTACTTCTAGTGCTGTGATGCTATGATGCTAATTGGCTAAGTTTTGCTAACAATAGTGCAAATAGCGTGAAGCTTTTCCTATCCAGTCATAATAACACAATACAGTCAGGCAAAACGCGGAGTCTCTTACTGCTGTTTAACAGCAGTGGCTTTATTATATGAAGAGCCGTCGCTCTCACTCATACACAGTGTTCGCAATCCCTGTCAATGTACAGATACCCTGATACTTTTGATAGTTTAAGTTAAAGGGCGGGGGAGTGTTGTGTTGTGTTGTGTGTGGTGGGTGGTGGGTGGGGACAGTGTTGAAATCACAAGGCTCTTTTTTTTTCTGTGTGTTATGTCTAAAATGGTCTGGACTCATTTCCTTTTATAGGTTCTTCATTCTCTACTGAGGCATCTTCTGCATTCCACACCAGGAACCAAACTCAGCACAACAGTAAGTGAAGACAACTGTATTTTTGTACAGTTTTCCCAGCATGATAATGTATTAGTGGTTTTTGATACACACTTTAAACTGTCACTGGGCTTCAAGTCAGTATGATCCCAGACAACATTGTAGTGCTTTGCCCTGCGCACATTTTCCAAGTTCTTATGATGGCAATGTTTAGGAAGATGGATTCATCATCATCATCATCATCATCATCCTCAGTTTGTGTTGCCTCCTGCTCCTTAGCTGTTATTTCTTTTAGTTTGATGAAAGAGGATTTTCTAAGCAATTACAGCTGCTAACCAGTCCAAATCTCGCAAGACCCGTCTGGAAAACATCCAGTGTGAATAACTTTGAGCTGCAAGCTTGACCAATCAGTGTACTGCAGAGACTTTTGCTGATGACATGAGTTAGTATCATATGTGCATTTTAAATCTAAATAACCACACAATTCACATTGAATAAAACATGGCTCTGTGATGGCATGGTCTATTTTTTTCACCTTGTTTATTCAATACATAATCTTGATGGATACTGTTGTTGAAGAAAGGCCAGTGAGTGAGGGAAGGAGACAGCTGTCTGTCCTGTTGTATAGTCTACTTGAAAAGATGTCTGTCCAAACCAAATGCCTATATTGAGCATTGCCAGAACGTCATGAATGAAATGAATTGTGTAAACTGAGTTGGCTTTGCAAGACCCAGAGGACAGCTGTTCAGCCAGTAGTTTTTACCTCTCATCCCGTGTCAACATGTCAGTGGTCTTATGCTGGATGCACACAGCCTGGCAACGGGGGCAAGATTGGTCTTTGTTGCCTCACTGTTACAGGAACTGTGAGAATGTGTGAAAGCATCATGGTTGAAACTCCAGTCCAAAAGATTGTGTCTCCCGTCAGTGGCTTGTCAAACTCCGCCAGAGTGGAGAGGAAACCTAACACTTTGCATCCAGACATTCCTTCACTGGCGGCCCAATTTTTCTGGTTCAGCTGCTGCCACTGCTGACCGGGCATAAAGACGTACACATACTGCAGTAGTATATAGCACAGAGATGCTGACATCAGTAAGGTCATTCTGCTTCTGACTGTACTTACTGTGGTACGTGAGTGTCATGTGCCAGTATTACTTTATAAGTCCTTGGCCTTTGTTTTTGCAGCCAAGAAAAATGTTTTGGCTTAAAAAGGCTTTTGCTCCACTAAACATATCTATTTAATTTTCTTCTCGTTCTTTTTTTTTTTTATTGTTTTGAAAACTTTCCTTTTTTGTTTTCTTTCAGTGGCATATCGACATGGTCGAAAAGCACTTAGAGGCTTATATGAAGAGTACTTCCCAGGAACGGATTCAAGAGAGGTAAGGGAAGATGATTAAATAATGTTAAATACTATTATTTATGTTGTGTACTATACTACGTACCAAGTTTGTTCATTGAGCACTTATACCACAGAGACCAGTTATCTTAGAACACCCTTATTGGAGTAGAGCAGCATTAAATGACAAAGTCTTACCGCTAATTACGTATCACAACATGATTTCATTTTGGACAATGCATTGTCAACTGTTATTATAGGAATATTTAACTTTAATGTTTAAAATTCACTATTTCCAAGCACGCTGACTACAGATTTGATTCTGTGTAAAGACTGCTATATTATGCTTGAACTGTGAAATATCACATTGCGTCATTTCAGGTCACTATCCATCGAGTCGTCAATATTGTTGACAACAATAATTGGCATGGGATGGAATATGACAGAGGCTTTGCTGATGACCAGTGGCATGGTGGTCCTCGAAATTACCAGGATGCAAGAGAATTTCACGGCGAAGGCAGTCACTCACATAACGATCGGCGATACTTTGATGACAACCCCCACCGTGGCGATTTTCGCAGAAGTTCCTCACCCCCACGAAATGTAAGACAAGCTGTATAAACTAAAATCTGTTTTGTGCGACAGATGTTAGAGGGCAGCTCAGATCAGAGTGTGTTTCAGCGTTAGTAGTCTGATCCTTTTGACCTGGTCAGATATAAACATGAAGGAATGCCACACTATTGTGCACGACTCCAACCTCAGCGTGTTAGAAAGTTAACAGAATGGCAAACTGCATTAGTTTTGTTGGGTTGTTTTTTGTAGTTCTCAACAATGGCATCAACAATAAACCGTCCTCATTTGCAGAATTTTCCGGTTAAAGGGGCCCTGTTGAGTTTTCTTATTTACAAATAAAAGTTATGCTGACAGTCAGCGCTACCCTCCAAAAGTCATTGTGAGCATCTTTGAGGTCTAACAAATGCATTTCCTTTGCAAAGCTGTTTTTAAATCCTGTAATATTTACATCCATGTTTGCAAGCTAGCCTCTTCTTCCATTCTCTTTGCCGGCTCATTTTAACATTATAAAAACTGCACAGGGAGCCTTTTAAGGTTGTTGAAATTGTGATTTTGTTTTCAACAGGGCCCTCACTCCCAACCGTGTTATGGCAGAGATGATCTGAGGCATCAGTTAATGAGCTCAAGGTAATTTATACTGATTCCTCTATTTAAATTTTTGTGAACATGATTATGACAGATTGTCGGCCGAATCACTGAATTCTCTGTGTAATACATCAAACTGACCACCAGGTGGAGGCAGAGGTCTGTGTTTCAGAGGCTGAATATGATCATCTTGACTTAGATTTATTTATTGACCCTCATGGTGTGTGGCTTTCTTTGCATGTTATGTGTGACACTAATACAAAATGGGTTAACCAAGCTCTTAAGTGTAAAATCACTTTAGATTTATTTGATAATTACTCACTCGTACATTCCACTCAATAGTGAAGAACCTAACATTCATGATTGCAAAGTGTTGCTTTGACAAATGCTTGGTACAAAAGTGTAGCTTTGGCTAAAATATTTAGGATACTTAGCATACTTCACTTATGTGTGACCACTCTGCTCTTAAAGTAAGCCCAAGAGCTTAACCCCACACAGAGCAACTAAGTCCAGCAGTAATAACCCCTACATCAACAGACACTCTTCTCGCCCCGGCCACTTCAGCATACCAACAGTTTACGGGCCCAGGCTCCCCTTTCCAGGAGTCATACCAGGCTAGAGAGGGGGGACAAAGGGCACCAGTGTCTACTCACTCAGCCAAACAACCCCACCTCCACCCCTTACCCCGCCCTGAGAGGAAAAACAGCTGGACCACTCCCTCTTCAGTCAAACACTCACACATCTTAGATATTCTGAGCAGCATATGTCCTCTGTGTCTTTTGGTAAAAAAAAAAAAAACCCAATTTTTTAATACACAATTGTGCATGTGCTGGGCATTCTGAGTTGGAGATCACACTTAATCGATGGAGTGTTTGTGACACGGCATTTGAACTTCGTTATGGCTTCAGTTTTTGGATGCTCGCCCTGGTGCATTGACTGAGATTCATATCGGGGCCCCAGAATGGGTTTACAGTTCCATCCTAAAAACAGTCAGGTCCCCATATCTATACTGAAACCATTTTTGCTTGCTGTAACTGTTTCTCCTGTTAATACCTGGACACCTGACTAACACTGTTTTTAGAAATTCTGAATGTTTTGGTCAATGGCACCCATGTACTAGAGCAGTAACTACAGCATTTTGGTTCAGGGAAAGTTCATGTTGCAGCTTCTCCCGTCGAGAGGCAGCTGATTGCTTCTCCCTCCATCCTATTATCCTGATGACAAGGCAGGAAGTCTGTCTGTAGGATTCTCTCTTGCACATGGCGCTACAGTGGCCACGCTGACGAGGGGGAAAATCTAAAACAGCTCTGTCCATCCGAGCCGCGACACTGTTCCTTTTTAAAGGTCCTTTTTAAATCCCTCCAGTTAAATCAAGCATATTTAGTCTGAAAACAAACCAGGTGAGTTTTTGCTTTGGGTAGTTATCAAATACAGCAGAGGGAATAAAGATGCAAATGTTACCAGGCATTATTTT
The DNA here is from genome assembly GCF_042242105.1 of Pempheris klunzingeri. Taxonomy (NCBI): domain Eukaryota; kingdom Metazoa; phylum Chordata; class Actinopteri; order Acropomatiformes; family Pempheridae; genus Pempheris; species Pempheris klunzingeri. Next base: position 8,813,071 of record NC_092016.1, on the reverse strand, counting down.
TGCTATATTTTGTCACTTGGGAACCATGGTTATATTTTCATGACTCACCAAATCTTTGCTTTTTCTGGTTATTTTTGATGAGAGAGTGTTCTTGATCCATTATATCTCTGCTTCTGCATTAACGCACCGCCTTTTGTCTGTCTGATAAGTGCTTGATTCACTCTCTTTTCCAGAATAAAGAACTTTTGATGTTAGTGTTGTTTTGCATGGATGGCAATTCAGTATTTGGCAAATGGCAGACTGAGGCTACATCCACGCTAATATGTTTTTGTTTCAGCGCCGCGTTCCATCTCTATCCAGATGAATGTTTTAGCACTGTTTCAGGAATACTCTCCATCCATAATAAAACACTTGAAAACCGATTAACCGGAGATCTACCTCACGCTCTCACTTAAACAGAGACAAATTTAGTCGAGAAAAAAACCATTTTATTTCTTAAATACAAGAATAAAAAACTGGCTTTATTTACAGTAGCCACCAACAAAGATACTTCAATCCTACTAGGCTAACACTAGGAGACTACAGGCTAGGTCTAGGTCTCAACTATCCATGTTGAATTAACCGCTCGGGGTCCCCACCGGGTCAGGTGATAGGGGTAGGACGAATCAGGGAAGGACACAGTGACTGATGAGACCCAATCCACAAGTGAGCATGGTTGTTTGCATCGTTGTTTTTAAAGGTTTCTACCTGTTTCCAAGCTAAAACGTAGTCAGCTGCATTCTCTAAAGTCTCTGTTTAAGGGTAAAGGTCAGAGTAGTGTGGACACCAGGCCTAAACGTGTCAAAAGTAAGTCACCTGACAACAGAAACGTATTACTGTTAATGTAGCCTGAGTCTTGGCTACTTCAAACAGGACACAAGTCGTAAAAAGTGTGAGGTCTTGTTAGACCTGCTCTTTGTTTGAGATGTGGCTTGAGTTCAGGTAGAGTTCATGACAACCAGGTGCCTTTGGGTCATTCGTACCTCTGGGCTTAAAGGTTGCTGCTCAGACACAAGCGCTGAGTCTGGAAAATCGAGCAGCAGCGAACAAAGAATTTTCAGTACTCACGCGAGGCCCATCGCATCTTGGATAAATGCTCAGAAATTGGTCGCTAAAATTACGTGGTCGAATAACAGGTTTGGTGTTTAGGCTTAATCATGGCTCTGCCTACAATTGAAGACAGATAGCAGTGAGAGAAGACCAAAATTGCCCCAAAACTAGCCAAGTGTTGTTTGTGCCAAAGTGGAAGAAGCCTCCTTTCCACAAATTGATCAGTGTGCCACAGTGCCCCACTGAGTCTGAATTTAAATCTTTGGGGTTTTGCCTTGTTTTTATTCTCCATCCGTGATCTGAAGTCGTCCGCTGACGAATTCCCAACACTCGTTCTTTTTAAACCACCACAGATGAAAATGATGCATTTTAAATCCACACTCAGCATATTTGTTGATATGGTATATGTCATATTTTGGCTCTTTCTTTACCAAACACTTGTTGCAGCTTTGTCAGTCACTTATCTTTTTTGTTTGAGTTGGTATTTTAAAAAAAAATATTTTTCAGGAACAGTGGCAGAGGTGCTCCCAAATTCCGCAGCAGAGGTCGAGGGTCAGGCCCTCCTCCAAGGTCAGTGCCAGACAGAAAAGCAGAGCCTCACGTCCACGTGGTTTTCTCGTGTTCACTTCACAAACTGCCTGTTCTTTAAGGGTTTGAAATTAGTTTTTGATTTAAGATGTTTGCTTCCAATCAAAATGGGAAGAAAAATAACTCACTTCACTAGAAGCTGTTGTATTAATTGACATTCAAACACACAATTTCTATCCCATTCTTAAATTGTACTGAGTAGTAATAGTAGTAGTAGTGTCCAATGTGCACGTTTTTCACAATAAGAGACCTCTTTTTTATCAGTAACCTGCTACTCGGCTCAGTTTCAGATGAAGATTTAAAAGAAAAATGTATGCCAAAGGTCTCTGCAAACATACAATAATTACATTTTGAGTCCAATGGGTATCTGCCCTGTTTTAAGTGCAACACGTTTTTGAAAATGTGTTGCTGCCTCAAGCCATCATGTACAGATTCAAATGTTGAAATACAATCCTAGACATTATTCATCTGAAGCACTTTTATCACAGTTCTGTTTGTTTTGTTAATAACCAGCACCGTTGTGTTGCACTGAACCAATAGATTTTTGAACTTCATAATCCTGATTGATTGTTGCTTATTTTTGCAGAGAAGGCCGTGACAACTACAGGAACCCTTCGCCTTCTGTAATGAAACGGGACCGCTCTCCTGGAAGGAAGGAAGTCCAGACAGCTGCACCTGTCCGCTCTGGATCAAACAGTAGCAACAGGAGCTTCTCCCCTGACAGGGACAAAGGCTACACCTACCAACAGGCCCAGCAAAGGCGTAAGTGGGAAGTCTTCTGTGGATCTCAACAGCACAGGTTTAAGGATTTACAAAAAGCCTCAGTTACAGCCTTTTTTGTCATTTATTGCCTTTATTAGATTGTGACAGTGATGGCAGACAGGAAACAAGGAAGAGGGGACTGGCATGCAGCATAGGGGTGCAGTGACAGTTGCAACCATACAGCCATAAGGCTGTGCACTAAGGCACTCCAACCCTGATCTATTTTACATAGATATTGATTAATATTAATAAATATCTTAAAAAGTTTGACTCATACATGTGTCCACACCTAATACTAGCAGCAATGGAACAGTAGTATAGGAGTATTTGCCAAGTTTGTACGTTTTTAAGAACCAGCAGTAACGGACCTACCTGTCTGACCTGCTGTCCCAGTCACTTGCTCTGAGGCGTGAGGTGTGATTGGCCACAGCTTGTGAAACCAGACCACAGATAATGGGAATGCTACAGTGGAGTTGTGAATTTATTCACATCTACGGCAACGTTTGTCCTTGCTGCTCTTATACCTCCCAATGACAACAGTAGAGATGATTTAGCCATTTCACAGAGGCGCACGCATCATTAAAAGTCTAAAGGCATTGAGCCATTCCAGGTGAAGCATCTGTTTTCAGAGGTGGTGTGTAATATGAAGGGTCAGGGTGTGCTGAAACATGTTAAGATGTTAATTACACCGCACACACTTTTAGAGGTTGGGGAAAAAAGGGTACCCTGGTTTATTACGGTGGTTTGGCTTTGGATTCAGAACCTGACCTTTTCTTCAGAGAGAAAGTAGTTCACTTAACAATGTCTTCAGAGTCACTCTGGGTCTGTCATTTTACATGCTTTCTCTTGGGACTTTTACAGGCTATATAACTGATTAATAATGCTGAACTAATGAAATTTTCGGACTCACATTTTAGAAAAAAATGGTCTTAAAGTTTGTGTTTTTAAATTGTGACATAAGCGATATTAAAGGTCTGAGGCAAAGGAGTATGGACAGTAATTTCTCCAGGGCTTTGATTTCTAACATATGTAAACATATTAATGTGTTGAAAGCGTAGCTCCATGTTGTACCACCCTTTGAAGATGCAATAAAACTGTGAGAAAACAGTTGCACCTCCCACCTCCACTCCCATCTGGGATACCAATTAGGTCAGCACAGCAAAGTACATAAAAACAGGGTTTTGGTGTCTTTTTATGTCAGGCTGTGTCCAGCAATTTTTGTAACTTTCCAAAACCAACAGTCTGAGAAGCATACATTTTTTTTAATACAGCATTTAGCCAGACGTTCAAAGGTGTGAACTACTTTGAGCACAGTTACTTCCGTTACTTTTGCTGTGTGCAAATGTGTGAAACCTCTGTATCACCTCTGTCTTTAGACATGAGTGAATGTCATGTCATATTAACAGTTTTAATTCTAGCATACCCTGGTCTTAACACTGTTGTTGTCTGTACGAGAGCGATACCTGGAGACTCAGTGGTCCCACTGACGGCCTTGAACTAGGATGGAGGTTTTACCTTGGCCCTGTTCCAATCACTATGGGATATTCCTTCAGTAAAAGCAAACAACTTGGCCATATTTGTTTTTTTTCTAGACACACTGGAGCCAGCAGAGAACAATATTTCAATTTAGGAACAGCTGAACTCCTCGACCACTGTTGTGTGGGAGGATCCAACAAGGGAGTATTAAAAAAAACAAAACAATGATTTATACTTTTCAGCTGCCTCATAGCGCCTTGGCTTCGCAATTATATATAAGCATATGAGTGATTGTTCGATGTTTTACGGTAGAAAGGAATTATTCCTCAGTATTTTTTTCAATTTGTGGCATTTTGTGACATACAGTGCTGTAGAGAAAGCCAAGGAATGTGTGTAGAGAGAAAGGTCACTATCTTAGACCGTTGACCCACCAGGATGCTCCCCCAGGGTTTGTTTTAATACAGAGCAAAATGAAATAAAAAGAATACTGAAGCCAACCTCATGTATTCTTTAGATTAACCTCGTTTTTTTTACAGTCCTCTCCCTTTAGTCTAGGTGACTATGACTCTGTGCGTCTTTCCTCACTTGTTTGTTCTTTCCATCTCCATGTGTTTCTCCATAGATAAGTCCAACGTGGTGACGAGCCACACTCCCAGCAGCTCTGTGGAGGGGTCTCCCCACAGCTCAGCATCTTCAAAGGTAAAACCAGGATTTGAGGGCAATCTCAACCACAACATGTTTCAATGAGTGACATAAAAATACAGTAGCAACTACTGTATTTGTACAGTTCCACCTTGTTCCAACAGCAATCTTTAAAAAGTCTTAATGTGAACTGGGTAGAGGTGTTACAGAATATGACACGCACTAATATACTGCAATTTCATAAGATGGTCGCCTTTACATTCCCTCAGCATAGCTACGCCTTCTTTAGAACAAATGTACCCCCAGCAAAACAAATAGAGTGTGTTGCAGATTCTTGTGATCTATTTTGCACATTGATGAAATGCATCCAACCCGGTCAGTCCTAGGAACACATCACTTGGAATAGGATGATAATACATACTATGAATTTAAAATAGAAAAGATAAAGACATGAAGTCATCACCCCACCATAGGTTTATATTACTGTACTAATTGTTTTGATGAATGAACAAAATGTTTGGCGTCAAACTCTGGGTGTCTGATAGTGTCCTTGAATTTATTAAAAAGAAGAGTTCTTGAATTCATCAACTGCATCACATTGATGACGTGACTTTTACATTTAAATGTAAAATATACAGGGCACTATTTGTTCTAAATATAGGCTAAAACAAACAAAATAAAGTATGAAATAACAAATGAATTTGATTCTTTAAATTACAAGTATAACTGACTCGTCCATTTATGTCATTGGGCCTTGACTTTGATCTTTGGATGTAAGGATCCTTTAACCAGAGATATGTATTGCACATGGTACCTCATTTCTGTTTACTGTTGACATGCGTCACACATAATGACACGTACGAAAACAAGATCTCAACACCCGTAAGAGAGAGCAGAGTTGTCTCTATTTAAAACACTTTGAAATCAGAACCAGCTTCTAAACCTGGTGACCTCAGCTCTAACCCTTAACCTTTGGCCCGCCAGGAAAAAACTCCTGCATCTGTAGCGGAGACGGAAGAGGTGGTGGCTGCCAGCATGGAGCCAAAGCTGACACCAGAGGAGGACCTAAAGGCCCGTCGGTTGGAGGCCATTAAGGCTAAGGCTCTGGAAATTGAGACGGTAATAAGATTTGCTTCATGAAATGACTCCACGAAGTTCTTTCTTTTCTTTGTTGCTTATGCCTTAATATAACTTACCACTGCCTTTTGTAGATCTGATCATTTCTCTATTCGTATCACTGGGTCTCTAATATCTTAATTTTCTTAAAACAAACTTAACAACTGGGAAAAATTGGAGTAAAGGAGCAATCTGCTTTATTCTGTATTGTTTCAGAACTTTTTCAAAACAGCGTCAGTATCCTGACAGCAAAAGAACCTGCGGACTTCTCTCATCTCACTGGCCTCTGTAGTCTAACATAAAGCTGACTCTTAATTGACTCACCACACCTGATGACCCCTAATACCCAGAATGGAGGATAAAATTATTCAATTATTCTAACTATTTATTTTGAAAAAGTGTACAAAATCCATTTTGTACACTGCAGCTGGGACATTGCATGGGTTTCTCTTATTGTGTGGTTGTACATTACATGCGTGGGCTTTACCCTCATCTCGAGGGGGGTTGTGCATCCAAACAGCTTTTTTACACCGGCTTTATGATTTGGCTGAAAGTCAAGCACATGATATAAAATGTGTATAAATGTGCCTTTGCTTGCTACACGCAATACTTAAGTGTGTGAGAAACATTTTTTGGGGGCAAGGAGGAGGATTAGTCAGCAGAAAAGTCCTCAGCACCTCAGGTTGTGATGCCTTTTGTGGCCTGCTATTTGGAGTTGCGCTTTTTTGCCTCCCCTTCATCACTCTGCACTACAGTGCCACTTATCTGTTCCTGTTAAAGCAGGGCAGGAATTGCCCTGCAGGATGCAGGAGGCCCACCCACAGTGTGGTACGTCTCTTGGCATTAGCACACACATGCTTACCCTGCCATTTCCAACTGCTTCTACAGACGTGGTGAGAGGCAGAAACCTCTGCTGTGGTTTTACTGTAACATCTGCCCCAGGCTCAGTTAAACACACCGATCCATCGCTGCTGTGGATTACCACACTGAGCAGATCAGGTAGTGGTCAGAGCTGGATCTCAGACTGGTTTGAAGGAACGGCTCCAATCCACAACAGTTAATCTATAACAAGTGTGCCGCATACACCAAAGTGAACTACTCCATCCTTTTTTGTCTTTCCTAAATGGGATACTTTTCTGATCAGTAAGGCCATAATATGTAAGCTCATAATGTGTATACAACCCAGTTAGCATGGGGCCAATCTGTCAGAAATGAATTTGTCACACCAGCATCTCTTATTGTTTTCCGGCCAATTACCTGATGTAATACCTGCTTTCTACGTGTGTTTCAAGGTTCTACAAACAAACACCAAAGTCTTTGACACAGTTAACAGCCCTGCTCATGAGATTGCTTGTCATAAGAATGCTTCACAATGTTAAAGCATTTTATTACAGGTGTAACGACCTGCATGCAGTGTTGTAAACCTTTATCACAATACCTCATTCTTTATTTTTTTTTTTTTTCTGATTCAGCAGATGATCAATGATGAGCAATTTATCATTCTTGGAGCTGACCACAGAACGAATCTGAGCATGTAAAATAACAACAGCAACAATATAGTAACTCAGAAAATATCCATTCAAAACTTAGCTGAGTGCCTGGGAGTGATTTTCAGAGGACTCCATTCATCATCTCAATCAGCGCAAATGAAACATATCCATTTCAACCATTAGCCCCTCAATCGAGAGGTCCGGTTTGCAGCTTGAGTGATTAAAATGGCTCTTTTAATATCCCCTAATGTGTACCAGCCCTCAAGTCATTACCCCGCTTCCCTTATTATTCAGGACCCCTGCCTGCATCAGTACTCATTTGAACAGAGCCTCACTAAACGTCCATGTGAGTGCCTTGTGTATAATCAAATCCCCAACTTCCCAGCCCCCACCCGGTATCCCAGCGCACTCCCCTGTCGGTATGTTCACAATTTCGACCTCCACAAACATCCGATTTGGGCAGGAGCCCACTTTTTAAGGCCCCTAGTGTTACTGTTTCTCTTGGGGCTCCAGTCCGTCCTGTGTGGCCCCTTAGTATCGGACTTTAAGATCAGCTCATGGCTCCCACTCCAGGGAGGGAACTTAGGCAGGACCTCCCTGCAACCTTTTCTCACAACACACAGAGCGTGCTCCGGTCAAAAGCACCCCTCCTGTGTTTTTCAAGTAGCATTCAGTACTACTCAGTGATAAATGTGAAGTGATGCTCTTCATCTCACACAAATTTATATGCATGGGCACGCGCTTGTAACCAAATGATAGCTGACGGTCTTCTAAGCTCCAGCACCATCAAGGGAAATCTCCTCATTTGAGTTCATAGTTCATTATAAGGCCACTTTTTCCCAATCATGTCCTCATCCTATTTTGAAGCTTTCAAGTGTGTAAAACTGTGTATATGGGATATAATGAAGTGAAAATGTAATCACTGTCAACAAAGGCTGTGGCTTGGGAAAAGCTTAGGGAGGTTTTGTTTTGAAAGATGGCAAACATAATCAACCCTAAGTGATTAGAGGGGTACTGGTTTGTGGGACATACACCACATGTGTGCGTCTCATTTAGCCCATGTTTCCTCTCACATCTTCAAACCTGGAACCAATCTATCCCGGTCCCAGATAATGCCCACTTAGTGAAAACGTTTAATAAAGAAGAGATTTGCGCTGTAGAGGTAGTGGTGTGGAAGTCCACCTGAAACCTGGGTTGCGTAATATTAAATTAAGATGAATTAAAACCGTTGAGAGTAGCTTGGGTAGGGGCCGCTCTTACAGTAGACAGAAGCAAACCCGTGCTGCCGAATGGAGCTGACCCTGAGCTCAGCTGACCACACGTGTCGTGCGTCTCTCACTTCCCTGCGGTCGGGGCTGAAGACTATCATTATGTGGGGCCGCCAATTCGCTTGACATGATCTGCAGACATTAAATCATCGGCCCGAGCCCAAACATCTCCCACAGTCTGGGATATTTCTGTTCCTCTCGTGTGTGTATGTTGCATGTTGTGATACAGTCATGATAACCTGTATTGCCGTAACGTTCATAGTCATAGTAGTTATTTTACCCTTCTGTAACATTTGATACATTCTTCCCTGTAACTGGAGCAAACACCGTTACATATTCATGTGCTGTACCACAGAATGTGGGTTAGAGATGCGGGAATGAACAGATAGGTGTGCATCAGCTATCTGAACATGCTGTAGCTAGTTCAGGAGGGGAATTATCAAGGGGAGACAGAGTGAGTAATGAAATAAAAAAATTTAAAAAAAAAAAGAAAGAAAAAAAGCCATGAAATAAAGCTGAAGTGATCTAGGGACTGGAGGCAATGGTTTTTTGACGTCATTGTAATTAGCAGAAAATTGAGACCCTTCATTTTCTCCCACCAAGTTTTGTGTGTCACGTGACCTTCACATATCCGTATTCAGTCGTCTTTGTTCCTAGTCTGACACACACACACACACACACATACACACACACACACACACACACACACACACACACACACACACACAATGTCCAGGTGGTATTTTTAGTTTCAATCCCCAGCAGGTACTCAAGAGCCTATACTTTCTGCCTTCTGCTTTTTAAACTCTGAACTTCTCTTTTGCTTGAAAACACAGTTAGTAGTTCCCTTGTGGCACACAGTTTCCATCCTTATTGTTCCAAGCTAAATGTCATATTATTTGTGTTTCTTTGACCTTTTCTGTGCACTCAAAGCACCACCCAGCTGAGCTCCCTTTTGGTGGAAAAGATCATCTGGATACTGACAAATTTCTCGTTTCTTTAGATATTGCAGACTCACAGTTCTACATTGAATCTTTCCTCCCTCTCTCAGTAGTGATATAGTCATATATTTCAGTACATTTTTTATTTTTTTTTGCTCAAAACATTCACCAAATTCTCGAATGATCACAATATAAATTGATGGATACGCGATCATGAGTAGGCCTACATGGATACACATTATGTAATGTGTATCTAGGCAAAGAAACGGCAGTTGTGGTTTTAAATTTCCCCATAACTGACAGAACCTTGGACTAAAGCCGTTTAACCGGTTAACCTCACATTCTGCTCAGGACTGGACACTGATTGAAGTTGACAGGCAGCATTTTTCTTTTCAAACTTACCAAAGCTGATGGCCTGTGCTTTATTGCATTTAACAGACAGTTAATGTTTGGTGAGATACTGTCAACTAATTTTGTTCTACAACTAAGGCCTACACAGCCCACATTCCTAAAATGGTTATGCGGTCTGAACATGACACAGATATGCAGTTCCTCTAAGGAAGCCTCTCATCCGTCTGATTAAATCATGATGATGAAGAAGTGGGTCATATCTCCTGACACTTCAGTAAAATTGATGCAAAGATTAACTGTTTTCCATCTGATGAAGTGATTTCCTACAGCTGATTGTGAAATAGAAAGCTTTATTATGTAAAAACAAAAGAAATATTTCATAAAGATGGCATGTTTGGGGGGGGTATGTCCCTCATGGCCACATACTGAATATCAGCCTGTTTTTGTAAACGAAAATGTTTCTAATCTTCACTTGTAATTAGATTTGACTTCTTATTTGTAGTGGCCAAGAAAGCGGCTTGTTTTAAGCCACAAAGAAGCCTTCTGCATGCCCCAGTGACTCTAATTTAAGGGGAGAGGTGATCTGGGCTGCATTAACTCAACCCTGGAAGACCCCGATGTCCCAGACTGCTCCTTGACAAGCTGGTGTAGTCCTGAACCTCTAGGTGGCTTCAGAGCAGGGCCCCACATTTAGCCTTTTCTCCCCAGGTGATAAAGATGCTGTGAGCTTGCACCTGGGACTCTAATAAAGAACTTAACAGCCGTTTTGGGTCAGCAGTAAAATCTGAGAGGGATGTGAGTTACAATGTGGTGTGAAAGAATGCTACAGCGCCAGTAATATACTCTGACACCTCACGTCCCCTTTGTTTAGGGCACACATGTACTTGAATGGGCTCGCATACACACATTCTCACACCTGTTTCATGGAATACACCAGTTTACCAGAACTGGGTTCATTTAGTTCACAGTTAGACATTGATTCAAGAGCTGGTCTGAAAAATGTAACGAGCTGTCAGATGGAGGTGCTCTCTTATCTGCGAGGCAAAAAAAAAAAAAAACAGTTTTGTGTGTGTAAAATACCCACAAATTAAGTCATGTCATAATGTTTTTGGTGTTCTTGAGTCTGTTAATTTGAAATGCAAAATATGTGTGTGCAGGGCACATATTAAGTTTAGCAGTGATAGATTTCATGTTTTAATATGAAATACCAGAAACAAAGGGTAAAGGGTAACCACACCACCAGAGTTCAAAATACATGACTGCATAACACTCAGGTCAGCCTATATTTTCGATTATAGTTAGATGGGAAACATAGAACGATTATTTCCAGCTTTAGATAAATTAAGTCTTGGAATAAATCTTTAATTTATTTCGTCAGAGTGACCTGTAAACATTCTGAGTGCCTTGAGGAATAACCAATACATAACATATCATGTTCTTTAAGAAGTTGGGTTTTGTTTTTCTACACTGTGTTCATCGTGCCATTATGAATATTGAAATTCTTGATGTGATTGTTTAATGTGCAGCATTACAGGCAGGACTGCGAGACCTTTCGCACAGTGGTGAAGATGTTGGTGGCCAAGGAGCCCCGTCTGGATAATCAGCTGCAGGCTCCACTGGATGAGAACCTGCAGGAGCTCAAACAGCGCTGCCTACATGCCCTTAAGCAGTTTGTGAAGGAGCTGGACGAGGTAATACAGCAACCGGACGCCTCAGCCGAACCCACAGGTCACAAAACACTCAAGTGACAACATGGAGTTCATCTATCCATCCATCTATTGTCTATACTGCTTATCCTTAAGGGTTGTGGAGGAGGGGCTGGAGCCAATCCTAGCTGACTTTTGGGGAGACGCAGGGTAAATCGTATTTTTGAAATGAATAGAAAATGGATTGAAGAGTTCATCAAATGATTTTTTGTTTTTTTTCATTTTAATCATGTTCTTTTATCAAATAATGGCAACATGATTTCATTTAAAGAAAATTAGACTCACATATATATATATATATATTATTAACCAAAAAACAGGATATCAGGTGGTGGTATTTTTCCACTTGCTGAAGCATAAATAGGTTTACTTGATGATAGATTGAATGAATGACTCTTCAAAATGGATATGTTGCTGCAGTGAAGTACCTATAGTATTAACCTATAGTAAAATTAGAGGACCCTTGTGGAATGAAATGCACAAGATAGTGTCTATTACAGCCTGAGCAATTTGAATTTGAAGCTCAAGCTGTATTTTACCATGAATCATGTTGTGGAATAATTGTCATTATTATATTAAGTCAAACACAGATTACATTTTAAAAGGATTCTATTTAAAATTGACAAAAAGATTGTCTTATTAATGAATGAATCTTGCCCCCTGCATTTGACTGTGTCACATAATGAAAACCAAATCACCATTTTCTCAGTTTATACTGAAATACATTGTATTGTGCTTCCAGTATTTGTATTTCTTGCATCTCCGTCTGTAAGTACAACTAACGCTAACTGTACCAGAAGTCCATTATCGACCAGTATTGAATGATCCAACTTTATATGTTGTTTATCATTGGAGCGCCATTTGGTATACAAAGGTGTGACTGTTTATATAGAGATCACTAATTTTTGTCGTATTGTAATCAAACAGCTTGTGAATAAAAGTGAAGGCCTTGAATTAAGGGATGTCTCCTCTAGTTTTTTGTGCCCATTAAATAGTTTTGTGCAGAAAAAAAAACCCAACACAAATTGTGATATATAGATATTTTTATTACAATTATCATCTATCTTAGCCTTATATTCCTGTTTGTACATTTATACAGATTACAATGATTTGCTTACAATACAGTGACCCATAAATACACCACTCAACCAGGCGTTTTAATACACACAGTGTTTCTCTTATGTTAGCGCTGCACAAGCCTGGAAGAAAACACATTTGAAGAGCTTGGGTCAGAGTCAATTTGTCAATAAATTTATGACCCCCCTCGTGGAAAAATGGCTCCGTACCATCTGCCAATAGTTAAATGTTAATGCCATTTTGGTGCAAAGCATGTCATGAAGTTAAGGGTATAAAAATAGCCATTTTGTTATTTTAATTCTACAATATATACATTAATATTTTCGCTGTTAAATAAACACAGTTAAGATGGTTTATAAATATGTATTACTCAAGAAAACTTTGTTACTTTACTGGCAGTTTGTAATGCTATGTGTACACTGTTGAAGATTCAGAAAAAGGACTTGTGTCTTAGACAAACACTTTGGTGAACTGAGTGCTGTGAAACATTTAATAGCAAACAGATTGCGTTTTTAACAGTGGACATGAGAGGCAGAGGTGAGTGGCAGAGCATTACCCAAAGCTGAGGATATGAGAGTCATGAAAGTCTATGAAATTATACAGTTTTTCCCCTTGTGCCCTCTCTTCTTTTTGGACTTAGTCCGTTGGCCATAAGGAGGAGAGGACATGCCTGCCACAGGGCTGGGCAAGTCATCAGTGTAGTAGTGTCTATGGGGCCTGGGCTGAGGGATGGGTTGACCCAGGAAAAAGCCTTCTTCCTCAGAATCAGAGGAGGAAGAAGAGCATGTGGAGCACCAGTCATCATCATCCCCATACAGCCCCAAGAATCTCTCCATGGCTGGGCCCTGTAGCCTGTAGTCTGACATGGCAGCAGGACTGGGGTGGCCGTGGAAGGCTTGGTGTCCCTTGGGTCCGAGGGCGTTTCCTCTATGGTCCACTTTGTAACACATTTGGGCCCTCTCCTTGGGCAGAAGGTTAAGAGCATTGTCAGAGCGAGACTTGCGACTGCGATGTCTCCTGTGGTGATGATGCTGGCGGCCAGATTGAGGTCCTTGGCCCTGCTCCTCAAAGTGGTACACTCTCCTGCGAGTTCGTTCACTCATTGGCGGCTGCCGCACGGGGAGATCGCAGTGATGGCCATTGTCCACCACGTCATCAGAGAATTTGACTTGCTGCGGCCGAGATTGTGAACGTGTCCTCCTGAGGGCAGGGACATGAGGACTGGGTCTGTCCTCCGGCAGAGGCACATCCTCTTCCTCTGGAACATTTACCTCCACCTCCTCCTGCTCAGACACAAGGCTCTTCAGGGAGTTTGCACTTCTGTGTAACATAGAGGAGTTGAGGGTTCCCATATTACTGGTTTTCTCACAGTCTTCTGTTTCCAATTCATGGAAGCCTTGCAGGGAATATACCAAAGGTCTGTCTTTACTATCACCATCTACTGAGGCCCCTGGAGAGGAGAGAGAAAAATATAAAATGTTTGGACATGACTGAAAAATCAATCATAGTCGTCTTGTGAAGGAGAAAGACAAATTAACAATAAGATCTGATGTATTGCGTCATGTCTACTCACCGGTAATATTGGAGAGCGCCAGTGAGTCCATAGAGTCTCGGACACTCTGATCTGTTTTCTTGAACTCGTCTGTGATACACTCCAAAGAGTCATTATACCATTGTGGATCCTCTCCCTGGAAGCCTCCTCCAGCCCCATGATCCAGCTCCAACTCCTGGATCTTTCTGCTGCTTGCCGGGCCTGGGTGGCTACCATAGGCTGAGTCTCCAAGCCCATCCTGTGACTGGGCCCAATACATGTCAGCCTGGTATTTCTTACTGGCCAGACTGCCCCTTCCTCCTCCACCACCACTGCCAGCTTTTGAGGATTCCTGCTTTGACTTGGCATCCTTTTCAGCGATCCAGAAATCCGTGGGTCTGGAGTCATTGGCTTGTTGGAAGACGCCATGTTCACCAAACTTTAATAGCAACTGAGTCATGTAGTCTTCATGCTCAGCCCACTCCTCCTCCTGGTCCTCAGGTGCCTCGGTCTCCTCACCACGTCCCCTCCAGAAATGCTCATCAGATAAGTTCATGTGTGCAAGCTTGTTGGTCAGGGTGTCTTCAGCGTTTCCACTGAAGCCGGGGAACTTATAGTTGACAGAGGGCGAGAAGAGGAGCGACTGGCGGCATTGGTCGGCTGAGCGACTGCTCTTGCCCATGCGCACGCTGCGGCGGGATTCACGAGAACGTGCTGACTGGAAGGCGGAGTCAGAGGAGTCAGAGGCATGGACATCTTCTCCGAGACTGCACGCCTTGGAGCAGTAAATGCGGCCCTGGTGTGGCAGGAAGGGGCAGCCCAGTAGAGAGCTCTTACACTGGGCACAGCTGAAGCAGCTCTCAGTCGCATGCCAGTGAAGCCCATCATAGGTCATCTGGGCATGATCAACACCTGGAAAAGGGTAAATTGTGAGATGGTTAGCAATAGTACTCCAAAAGCTGTATAAACACATTTTATTTTAACTCTAAAAAATCCCCATCTTACCAATGTGCTCTCCACAGGCTTCACAGTACTCTGCATAGAGAGACTCAAAACAGCCACAACAGTACGGTCTGCCGTCCTTCATGATGTAGCGCTGACCCCCCAGAACTGTCTCACATTCAAAACAGGAGAAGTGCTTCATGTGCCAATGGCGCCCCTCTGCCTCTGTGCACTCATCAGCAAAGATTATCTGTAGACATAGATGTAGACTGGATGAGACAAAACTGCCATCTTTGGCCTTCTTAGTTGTCCTCGGTCTATATTCTAGACAGTGGATGCATAAGATATATGTTGTTGCTCTCCTGGAGGAATTCTGAAAGGCCATAAACTTCAGATCTGGATGTTTTTCCTTCGCTACATTGTTTTCTCTCAGTATTTCAGTATCATGGCTTTACCTCGTCGCAAGCAGAGCAGCGTGGTTTAAGTAGCTCGGCATGGTGCCTTCCACAGTGGATCTTCCCATCATGGTAGAAGTAGATCAAATCCACCAGCAGTTCTCTACAAGTGGAGCAGGCAAAGCATGCGGGATGCCAGCAGAGCCCAGGGCCTGCCCTCGACGTGAACACTGCCATTTCTCCCCCGTTGATGTTTTCACCACACTGTAATATGCACACATGATCACATGGTTGATTATTACATCATGCAATTAGCTGCAATTCCCAAATATTCTGTGATAAAATCATCTGCTTTGGCTCAGAGCCCAAATTTGCTCCTAATGTAACACAAAGCCTGGCCCATAGAAACTAGGACATTGTATGACTTCCAAGTGTGTTGATGAGGGGGTAAATATGTGGCCCATCTGTGTGCCAGCTCATTGGGTTGTACCAGAGTGGCCGATTTGTTTTTCATTCATGACCCGTTTGCCTGACAAGTGGTCATATGAGGACATGATGTTTAAAATCAACTACACTGACTTTGGATAGAACAGGCACTTAAAGAGACAACCACTATGCGCTATAACAAGGGTTTATGGGCACTCTCTGGCTGCTCAACAATCAACGATGTGAATACAAAGTGAAACACTGTCATGAGACACTCCAAACCACTCAGCAGAGAAGACTTTTTTTTAGTCTGCATGGCTGCTTGTGTTTAAGGATCCTTTAAATAGCATGGTTCACACTAAAATGTTAATTTCAGCTTTCGCTCTGGGTTTTAGCTAAAACTGGATCCAGATCAGCAAATACTCGTGGAGGCAGCAAATCTTTTTTCAATACTGTAGTTGAAAAGGCTTTTGGATCTAAAAGGAATATGGGCTAGGTCCTTGACTTCAAGACAACTTCATACCACAACCACTCTCCCAGTCTTCTCCATATTTAAGTTTTGGAAATAATACAGACAAGACAGGGAACGTACATGCTCACAAATGCTGTTCAGAAGGTTGCGGGGCAGCAGTGTCACTGTGCCCCTCCCCAGTGCTTCCTTCTTCCTCTGGACACTGAACATAAGCAGCTCCTTCTTCTCCTCCTCACTAAGGGACTGGCAGTAACGCACCTGGGAAGGAAAGCGATATGTTATGGGTGAGAAAGATAATTTCACAATCACACTCTTTTACACCGTGGCTTTCTTACACTGATAATACTACGGCTGGGAGGGATATATTGCTAATTATTGGTCATATTCCTATTGTTAGCACTATAGCTGCTGTTATTATTTTGGTTGCTGTTTGTTTTGTCTCTCTCTCTGTCCAACCTCCACCCCGACAGAAAGCCGCCCACCTCTGAGCCTGCTTCTGTTCGAGGTTTCTTCCTGCCACTGTTGCCAAATAAAATTTCTGATGCTTGCTCGTGTGGGGATTCTTGAATTCCTGAATCGTTGGGTCTCTCTCTTACTTAAAGAGTTTGGTCTAGACCTGCTCTTTATGTAAAGCGTCTTGAGATAACGCTGTTATGAATTGGCACTATGTAGATAAAGATTGATTGATTGATTGATTGATTTTGTTCATGGTGCAAGTGACCTTTTCACATTACACCTTTTGAAAGTTCCAATTGCACCCGACTGTAGGCCCACAGTAAAAGGTTAGAAACTTAGGTAAGTCTGAGAGAGGGCAGAGTGCATACCAGAGCATGCTGAACAAAGGCAACTCTTGACCCCAGCTTGCCCTTCCTACACCCCCTACATATCTCCACCCACAGGCCCTGATTGAGAACATCATTTTTACAACAGGCCTTTTTGATGTTTCCCAAAGCCCTAACAAGAGGGAAAGCAGACGTTTACACAAACAAGGCCTGTGTTTAGAGTGAAATCAAGGGGTCGGGCAACAAAGGCAGAGAGACAGCAAAGTCGAACTGTGGTGCCACTGCGGTGGTGGCATCACATAAAGCCTCTTTCAACCAGCATCCCTCTCTCCCGCTGAGCAGTCCTCGTAAAAACCACTGCTATGACAGGAATCTTGCTGGTGGGGGCTCCCGGCAAACATCATAAAATCATCAAGTCAAAAGTCACATTGTGCCCACACTACATGTCTACAAGATTGTGGAACAAAAATCCCCCAGTGTGATGTCAACGTGAATGCCAGGGGCTCAACATTAGTGGGGTGGCATGGAGATGGTGGGCCTGTTAACTGCTGTGGGTTTAGTGGGCAGCAACAGATACGGCTGCTCAAACAAAATGGAGAGTGGGTCTTTTCTGCAGCCGTGGCATAAATGAGAGACATTTGCACACGCCCACACAAAATAGTCTCACCTCATTATCATGCGGTGGAAGTTGGTAGAGGAGCTGCTTTATTCTAAACTTCTCTCCCGGACTGTTCACATAGGGAATCTTATCCTCAGGCAGGCAGGAGAAATATAACTGGACCTGGAGAAATCATGGCATGGAGTTAGGAGATTAGACATTGGAAGAATCCTGACACAATCCCTCAAGAGACCCTCAAGACTAGGCACTAGATTTTTGTGACAATGCTTTAAAAAATGTATATATATTACTGATGATGATGCAAAAAAACTGTTTTAGTTGAACTGAGAAGTTCAATGAATTCCCACGCAAAGCAAATGAAAGCCATTCCAAATTTTATATTTTCAAGAATGCATGGTCATCAATCTGATCATAAAGCTGCTTTTTGGTTCCCACAGAAGTTTAGCTTTTTTAAAACCAAATTTTCATGCATGGAATTGCAGCAGTATATCTTTGTTATGATCTTGGGCAGAACAGCCCTTATTTATGAGCACCAATTCTCTTCCAAGAAACCAGAGAACCAACTCATTAATTTGTGATACGACACATTCTGGGACAGCTCTGTGTAAAATGTGTCTAAGTGACTTTGTCGAATCAAAGTGTTTGTTTGAGTCTTTCTTGACCCCCCCCCCTATCAGCTTTATTGTAAGGACAACACATAGCATGAGTTCTCTTTGATGATGGCACCAGAGGGATAATCTTCTTCATAAATCTGTGCTAAACAAGTCAAAACAGGTCACCGGGTCAAATCAGTTTAAAGGTTGTATTTCCCAGTCATATGCTTGTCTCTATAGGGACAGGACAAAGCAGCCTGTCACAGTGGCACTTTGACCCTTTGGGCTGACAACTGAAACTAAACTTTATGAGGGAGGGGCTATTACAGGCAGCCAGATAAAGAGGTGGGATGTGCTTGTTCTGTGTGTTGCAGTGGCTTCCTGCAGCTTTGGCCGTCTAATGTGGGGGCAGCAATTTACCCTGACAATCAACCCAACGTTTGCCCCCCACCATAAATTATGCACATTTTCATGCTGCTATTACCCCTCATCCAGCTCCTAAGGGGCTGGGGAACAGTCAGCCATCATCCAGGCCCTATGTGCCTCTTCACTGTAATGATGACCCATAATACACGGCCCATTCAGGGCAATGGCTGCAGTAAAGACATTACAGTTGACCCAGGCATTTACAAAACAAAAGGCCCTGCCTGCACGTTTGGGATTTAATGTTTTCTGTTGCTGCAAACCCATCTCTTCATGCCCATCTTCCCCTCATTGCTTCCATGTGTGCTGTTTAACAGGGACGTGGAAGAGAAGCACAAGAAGAAAAGAGAGAAGAGAGAAATAAGGAGTGAAGAGGAAAAATGCTTTGGGAAAAGTGCCACATCACACTGGCTGCCCCGCGGACACAACTAACAGCCGTGCCTGTGTTTGTGGAGGAAAAGGCTTGTTAAAAGAGGACTCCTTGATTCCTGATCCTGCCAGCAGCAGTACGCTCGACCCACCGAGTCCTCCTATTCACAGATCTCTGATAATCGCAAGCAGACTTGCCACAGTTTGTAAATAGAAATATACACATCCTGCCTGTAAGTGGCTGCCTGGTAGAGTCTGACAAGCCTGCCTCAAACAAAGGGACCAAGCAAAACTTTTATGAAATATGTAGCCTGTCCCTTAGGTGCCATTATCTAGAGGTTCTAGTTGGTTTGTTATTCACTAATGTGCTGAATAGCATTTATCTGGGCCAGGCAAATGGGCTAGAAGGGAGGTAAAATCAGGTCAGAGCTGTTTTTATTCTCTACCAGGAGGATTCACCACTGTTCATTGTAGTAATTTAGAGAAATAATGAGTGAAATAGGTACAACAATTAAAGAACAATATTGTGCTATAAGTTTTCTTTGTAGTACAAGAAGGTCCAAAATAAGCAGGCTTGTTTAAGGTCAGCTCAGACCTGACTCTGTAGGCTGGTAGACCGTTATAAAATCTATGAAGTTTTTAACTGTCTGGACTGTCTGTCTCTTTATTTCTGCCATTCGGGGTGCGTATGGGAGCGTGATTAGATTAGAGATTAGACACACTGGCCATCCATAGCCGAATTAGTTGAATTTCTGAACAGTTAAATACCTCAGTGAATATGGGGCTACATTTCTTTTCCACTACATCGCTAATTGTAAGTAATATTTTGCTCACCTGTTCAGGTCGAAGGCCAGGTGGCACCCAGGCGTACTCCTCCAGTGCACAGCCCGAGTCATCATCAGAGGTGGAGCTGCGTTGGAAGCCAGAGGTCAGCTTACTGACTTTCTGCT
The DNA here is from genome assembly GCF_042242105.1 of Pempheris klunzingeri. Classification (NCBI taxonomy): domain Eukaryota; kingdom Metazoa; phylum Chordata; class Actinopteri; order Acropomatiformes; family Pempheridae; genus Pempheris; species Pempheris klunzingeri. The sequence continues at coordinate 8,793,123 of NC_092016.1, read as the reverse complement.
CCATCATCAAGTCCCGCTGGCGTGCCCCACCCTGGAAGCCAGCCGCCGACACTGCCGCACTCGCCAAGCTCATCAGACTCTCTTTTTACTAGACAGACAAAGCGAAAAAAAAAATGGTAGGATGGGGTGGGTGGGGTTGGGGTGAGGACAGGAAGAGAAGGGAGGATTGAAGTAGACAAGAAAACGAAATGTTGGTTAACAAGCCATTACATCAACCAGTCGCCACATAATGGTATCCCCACTCCATCTGATCCAGTTCTCTCATGTCAGTGCCATTCCCCTGAATGTTAACCACCGGCTGAATCACACCATCACTGTCTCTTTCATGAGGCCCACAGCCCCCCTCAAAAGCCCATTATGGCATCTGAGCAAGCTTTTCCCGGTTCACTTCTGGTGATGAGTCGACTTCATAAAGACACCCATAAAGAGAACTGTACCCTTTCACTGCTATTGTGGTGGCAGTTAAACATGTGCCCTCCTCATGTGGTTTTTGAGGATATAGAAACCATTAGGAAATTCCCTAAGCTTCACGAGGTGACGTCCGATCTCATTATAGTGACAATAACAAGCAGTTAGTTATTCATGAGTACATAGTGAGTTGCATACATGTATACTCAGTCTTGGACGATGCCTCAAAGGCACTCGCATTCCTTTCCTGCGCTGTAATTCAGTTTGCCATCAACTTAAAAGCAAGAACAACACCAGACACTGGCTGTTAAATCTTTAGGTTCCACCTTATCTGTGGAGCTAAGGTCTGAATGAGTCACCATTCAGCCTGCTGAGGTGCTACGTCATACTTTGTCCCAGGAGGGGCCACCACATGGGATCTGATGCTGGCTTGATCAGTTGAGCCTGAGGTCTGTATAAACACAGGCCGCAGGGCCACCATATGGGGAATGTCCACAAGCCTGGTCTCTCCCTTCATCTTGCCTTCTTCTTTGGACTGTTTGTTTTCCAACCTGCTGCAGTGAATGTCTCATCGTCCTTTCATCTTTAAGATGGACAGAACAATGTCCGACAGGTGAAGGAGTTGGATAGGGAGAGATGGATAGAGGGGCGTGTGGATGGATGGGGTTGACTGATACTCAGTGGGACACTGACGATGCAATGAACGGAGAAAAATAGAGCGAGGACATCAAAGACTGGCACAGTGTGTGTGGTAGCTGTGGTCATGATGCTTTTCTACACATCCACGCTTTTGGCATGACTGTACTGCAATAGCATCAAAGATAGGACTAAATAAACCATGGCAAAGCCTGATAAAATGTAATTTCATTATCAGCTGTAACTGTGAAGCAAACACACTGTATGTAAATTTTGCAGAGCAGCAACCACTGCGACCAGAGAGACTCATCAAGTCAGGCAAATGAGCCAGGAATACATTAAATAACAGTATTGATCTTGCTAATATTAGCCATAATACTACTGGTCAGACCAAACAAAGTCAGACTGTAGCGACAAAGCACCTCAATTTATTGCATGTTACTGCATTCATTTTTAAGAAGAACTGAAGATTGTGTTATTCTTTCTTTATGCCAAAAGGAAATGGCTCTGAGCTAAAGTTTGTGGAGCAAAGCAATTCAGACACTTTGTTTAGGCTAATTATGAATAATCGTTAGTCACTAGCCAAATCACTCCTATAAGCCTACTTCATTTCCTGAGCTGCTGTAAGATTTGCAGGACCGAGCAGACATGGAGATGATGAATGTGTGTGCAGTTGTGGTCATTTCTCACAGGCCAAGGGCTCTAGCTGAGATCAAATGGGAGCCCAGCCAGCGTCCAGCGGCCTGGCCCTTACACCACCTCCCCCCCAGCCTCCACCCCCTATGGCCAGCAAGGGCACAGAGGGCCGCGGAGAGACAGCTGAGAAAACCAGACACACTCGAGTGCAGCCTTTGAACACCGGCGTGACAGTAAAGGGGCCTGAAAATTTCAGCTCTCTCCTGGAATGATATATATGCCTGGCTGCCCCTGGGAGTGTGCAGCTCCTCTGCATACATGAAGAGGGAATGCACACATTTATGCTGACGCCAACACTGACACAGACATGCAAGACATATCGACACAGGCCTCTATGGGCCAAGCTGATCCACACACACACACACACACACACACACACACACACACAGCAACATAAACACCCTGTCAGAGTCAGCTGTATGCTCATGTGCCCTGCTTCTCATTTAGTGACGACTCTTTTTGAGACAGTGGCACACTGGACGCTCTTGTGGGTGATTAACTGCAGAGCCACGCGGCTGCTGGCCATTCATATCAACTCATCTTCCTCAAGGACAAGTCAGCCCCTGTGGCCGTGCCACTGCCAGCGCCAACTTTTGGAATTAAGTGTGATGGATAGTGGTGGCAGTGGATTCGTGGGCTTTTTTTGGAACTTGTGTCTGCATTGTGCCACAGAGTGTCAAGTCAGGCGAAATGGCTTATGACATGTCCCATTAAAACGCCTCTGATGTCCTGAACAATGGCGCCTTTGTGAAAGAATCCACTGAAGGCTTGTTCCGTCAAGAGCCTGTTTATCTCCCTTTAAGTCTTTTTTTTTTCACCTAAAGATGTGTTGTGTTATCTCCTCATACATGACAGTTAAAGCCCTCAAACCCAGATAACCTGTCTTCAGATGAGAGAGAGGGGCAAGAAATGAGACACTCTCTTGTTCTATTCGCATCTATTGACTTGCAAATGAGACCAAAATAACCTGCAAAAATGTGGCCTTGTCTGAGAGCAGCTTGGTTTCACGTGAGAGATAGCTAACTATAGGCAGGTTCAGTCAGGAGCCAAGAGAGTCAGACTTCACAGCTTCGCATTTTATCAGGCACAGACTCACTCATGCACAACATTTGTTAGAAAGATGTTTGCTTTCACATGTTGGCCAAGCCTCAGCGAGGATGTATCACACAGCCAAACCTGACTCACAGGAATGTCAGGCTTGAACTGCAGCCAGGCCCACAAAGAGGCATAAAGGATGTACATGGCTCAATGTTAGGCAAAGCCCCTTTCTCACATAACCACATCTGCTTGCATGCTAATTTTTCCTTTAGATGTCATGCAGTTCATTTCCTCCAACTTTGCCCAGAACGCTTCCTTAACTTTTTGAATGACAGAAGCACTGAGCCAACTAACTTAACCATGCTTATACTGACTTGCCAAGTCACTGACTCATCACTTGTGCTGGCTTTTTAAGATTTTTTCCCCCAACAAGCGACCTACGGTTTGTGAGATTAGTTTTTACTCTCCCCCTTCTCACAGTTCCACTTCCCCTGGCCTGCCCTCCTCCCACACTAGCCAGACCCCTGCAGTCCTGAATGTTTAACAGCCCCTCACTCCTTTGTAAAGGTGCTTGTTAACATGGCTTTGGGAGCTGCAGGCCTGCATATCTGACTGATCTGCCCACAGAGGGCCAGAGGGTGATGGGGGTGCTATAACACTGAGGCTAAAATGGGGTGAGTGACATGTATGAAAATGTTAATGTCTCCTGTTCCACAAAAGAGATGAAATGTAAGTCAAGGTGGGTGAAAGAGGGCAGCAGGGACACATGCTTACTATCAATGGTTTTCAGTGAATAAAGATTTCAAAACGTCCCACAAGATATTGGAATGAATGAAGAAGCCTGTGTTCAGGAAAAAAGTGCACAAAGACTGCGACAGTCTTCTGTTGCACAGAAAGCTTGTATTCCAACAACCTCTATATAAAAGGAACTAAATGAACTTGTGGGTGCAAACTTCATTCATCAAACAACAAAATAACCACAGATTTTTATTCACCCTTAAGAAAGCACTGCAGAGTCTCTGCATCATGTATTAACTACAGTGCAATGTTATTTATCACTGGGTGGAATACAAACGTCTCACAGGACCTCATACTATGACTGACTGATAAATATAGTCACCATTGACATTTTTAAGGAGTATTCAACAACACTTTAACCAGAGTCCCCTGAAAATCCAGACACTGAAGCACTGGATTAACAACCCTTGAGAGAATGAACAGGAAAAATAAGCAGCTTCTGGTCTGAATTACTGTCTATATTCCTCTAGGAAGTGGATGATGGACATGCACACAGCCTAGCACTGTGCTCTCTGTCAGTTTGGACTGGCTCAACATGTTTAACTTGGCTTCTGCGAGCTCAGCAATGCAGGATAGGCTCTACTTGAAGAGAAAAACAAGATTTTCTGTTCACAGTCCCTGCTTACTTGAGCTTCAACTCAGACCAATCTGTTTTTCTGTCAGACAAAATATGTCTTAACTTTAAGAAAATGTACAGTATATTATTCCTTCCCAAATACACAAGTATCTTCAAATGACAATCTGTCAGCTGTTTGCAATTAATATGTTGTATTCCTTGAGAAAAAACACGCAATCTAAGAAACTAACATTGTCAAACTGCAGGCCAGATCAGATTGGTTAGACATATTAGCCTGACATGTATTTTCTGATTTTCTTCTTGTTGAGGAAAAATTTGCATGATTCAATAAACCAGAGCAGAAAAACAAAACTTGGGATGTTCATTCATTGACTTTCTGTCTAGAGGAAATCCAATCATCTTAAAAAATGCCACAGTGGAAATGCTGCTGGAAAGTCTGAGTGCGGCTGACAAGGGAACCAGAGAGGATCTCAGTTCATGAGATGTGTTGAGGTGCTACATGGCTGGAGTTTAGTCAGCTTATTGAGGCCTCCTTTCATGGCCAGAGGAGTGTTTTTCCAAGACCAAATGGATGGGAGTGACATCCTCACAGAGATCTGCACTATGGAGACCACCTGCATGCGCTGGCCAGACTGAATTAAGACTCAACACACACGTGCTGCTGTCGCACAGCAGACATCAAACACATTTATATCCCAGTAAATTTAGTTTGTAGTATAAGGGACTTAAATTCAGCTCTTTGAACATCAGCACCCTGAATGATGACTTTGTCATATGAGAAAATCAGAAATTCCATGTATGCATGTGATGTGCTGTATGTCTAGAGAATCATGCAAAACACAGAGTAATAACTAAACCATCCTCCAATCAAACTAAATAACCGGAGAGCCTTTGTGTACATTTCTACACATCTAAACTTCATGAATCTGCATCAAAGTTGCAAAAGTTTATTTTATCTGGTACCAAAAGACAGTTCAAGACGAGTTACAGTGCAATACATTGACTTTCTCTGCCTCACTATGAACAAAGCAGATTCCTCTGAAAAAACAAATTACATTTTGAGTCATTTCCCTGCCGGCCTTACCTCAGTGTTGGTCAACTCTCCTGAGGCGAGCAGGAAAACAGATCTTATCACTACTATATCCAATCCTAGATTCTTCTCCAGCCTGTGGGCTCCATGTCTATGCAAGATCCTGAGAGCTCTAAATCCAGGACAGAAGCCAGTCAGCCGTCTCTACCAGAGCTGTCAGCACACAACAGCCCATATCAAAGCTAAGACTGTAAAATGCCAGGGAGATGTCTGTCTGAGTGTGTGGGAGAGAGTGTTAGAGAGGGGTGTGTGCGTGTGCGTGTACATGGAGGAGCTCAACCAGATGGTCATCCCACCCTTGTCTCTCTCACCCACCACTCCTCCTCCTCCTCCTCCTCCTCCTCATTCCCCCAACCCAGCCCTCTTAACCTCAGCCCAGCCCCTTAACCTCAGAGCAGCCAGTCACAGCAGGGAATGGAAGAGCGAGGCGTCTCTCCTCCGCTGACTCTCCCCTCGTACTTCTAACATATGCTTCCAAATGAGAACCACCGGTAGAGCTCCAGCTCACAGGAACTTTAAAGTAGGACATCAGTGATGGTGGAGCTCGTTTTACCACAATGACCGCCTCATCTCCACAACAGCTTTCACATGACATTCTTCTTTCTCCTTCGCTATCAACAGCTTAAAGATGTGGGGAAGGTGGTGAACGTTACAGTCAGGCTTTGGTTTCTCTGGTGGTTTGTCTCTCTTCTCTTGCGCGCTAAAATGTCACAAAGTTACAGAGAGCTGTTTGCTAACTACAACTTTGATTATAGAGTGATTGTTGGATAGAGTGAACAAAAGATGCTTTATTTATCCCACTGCGAATAATTGCTTCCTATCATCTACAACATCCTGGCTCAGCCTCACGTAACCCTGCACATGATGTCAGCAAGTCTAAATGAGTCCAGCTTTCAGGCCTATAACAGATGAAGGCCTAGACGAAGAAATCACTTTAAACCCAAAGCTTTTATAATCAGCTTAACATTGTCTCAGCGAGGGTTGAAAATGTCCAATATCGTTCAGATCAACTTCATTAAGTCATGCAAAATGCACAATTTAACTACATTATGGGAATCTGCACACTCACACTGTAATGTTAGGCTGAACAAAATAGTTGTATACTGTATATCATCAAGAGTTCACCAAAGTGCCACAGAAACATTATTCCCTTTTATTCCATTCAATGACGATTAGCTGATTGTTGCAGATTTATATTTTGTCAATTTTGATTATCAATGAATCATTTCAGTCATTTGAAAAAAAAAATTGACGTGCTGCTTTTCTCTGTTTTCTATGACAGTCAGCTGGATATCTTTGTCTTTTGTTCAGATAAAACAGGCAATTTCATTATCTTAATGTGCTCTGGAAATTTGTGTTTGGCATTTTTAGCTACAGCACTAATTCAGTTGTATGTGAATACCAAAAACAAAACAAAAAATCATTTAGTGAAACTCCCCGGGAAGGATGCCGTTGACCTCAGCCTCTCCTTCACCTCTGCAGGAATGTCAGAGCGTGATTCTCTTCCTGTTGCCTCAGAAAACAAAAGTGACCAGTTCAGGTCAAACTCTGGACAGTTGCACCTTTTGCATCCTTTTGTGGTTGTTTGGTTGCGGAGTGTTACTTTCTTCCAAAAGGACGTGTTTTATAGTGGACATAATTGTGTCTGAGAGAACTAAAAAGTTCATCCTTTTCAACACGGGTTTTTGCTGTAGAGGGTTAACATGCTTTAAGACTGTAAAACAAAGCAGTAGAACATTTTACTGGGAAGCAAGGAATCTATTAAACAGCTAGAATTGCCTTCTTTATTAACATTTTAGCAGCTGTTTAATTTTGTGGAGATGACGTCAAGGTGCAATTCTGTGAACAAGAACACATGCGTGAAGCATTTCCACTGTGGGGTTTTTAAGTGGGGCTGATACAGAGGTTCACAGAGGTCAATACAGTTTTGTAGTAATGAAACGGTTCGAAAAAAATACTTTCACAGCAGTACAAACGGAACGAACACCACAGAATTGTTGATTTACACGCATGGACACAGCAGTAGCTCAGTCCATGGAAACGAGAGATTAGCTGGTTCACCTCCTGGACCCTGTCGAGATACCCCTGAGCAAGGCACTGAACCCATTACTTCTCCCAGGACACTGCTACATGGCAGTCCATCACTCTACCATCTCTTCCCACATTATGTCTATTAGCTCTGTGTGTACATGTCTGTATTTCTGGCCTATTTGTGTAAAACTGAGAGAAAAAAGACATTTCCCAATAGGGGATTAATTAAGTAATTCTTCTTCAGGACAAAGACACAGCATATTCTATGATGTTCTACTGATATATTTAACTAAAATAGCAGGACATCATGGCCTATATCGGTCTTGCTTAATCATAATGAGCCAAAAAAGAAGGGCAACAACACGGCCACTCATTTCTTTTTTAACTCACCTGTGCCTCACTGACAGCTTGTGACTGAAAGAACACTTTTTCCATCCTCTACTGCCCACATACTTCACATTCACACCATAATGTGATGAATAATCACAGTGTGGGTGGTGAATGTTAAAAACAACGCTTTGACAGGCTGATGTTCCATTTTGTGAAAATAAAATCAGTTTTATCCAAAACAGAATATATGACTGAACAAATTGATGACTGATAAACACATACTGTAGGTGTGTGTGGGCGTGTGGACAAAGCCATTGTAGCAGCCAAGGCCAGGAAGGAGAGGCACCCTTTCACAGCAAACTTCAGGTCTTTGTCCTGGTCCTAAAGAATCTGCACCCTGCTCCATTAGCAATTCTGAGAGGTGAGGGACAAAACAGCATCCTGCCTTTGGGGTGGGGCAGGGGGGCATTCATGAAATGCAAAGTTAAGAAGATGAATTAATCTAAACGAAAGTTGAAGAGCCTATTCATCGCCACCAATATGGTTAACAAGATTATACTCAATTTCCCCAAAATTAGCATCTTGTTTAGTCAACATAAGATTTTGCTATTTTTAAATGGTTGCTTCTCATTTCAAAGGTCCAAAGAAAAAAAGCCAAATGACAGGTTTAAAAGTTCAAAGACGCTATTGCAGACATCTTTGAAGTTCAAATATGGGGGCATCTAATACTGAAATTCCAAAAGAGAATCAGTGGCCTTTGACAATGAACTATGGTGAGGACAACTATTTAAAGGCATCTGTGGATTATCTTTAATCTCTCAAAAAGGAACCTGTATGTAGAACAACAACACCCCGACTCTCCCTGTGACCGTACAACTCTATAGTTAGAAGTAGCTGGCCACACAGTTCAAGGCTCACCTCAGATAGTTGAATAATATTAAGTTGGACAAGTCATGCATCCCTGACCTTTGACCTTAGAGAGCACCAGATGACCCATAAATCTATGGCCCCGGGGCTTTACGGCCCATTCCCCTGTCATAGTCACAACGACCTGAACAGCACCTCACACCTGGTCTGCACCTTCTCACCGCTGTAAAAAGAAGAAGAAGGAAAAAAAAAAAACGACGCCTTGTGCTAGCGGCGAAGTAGTCCATGACCAGCATGCCCTGACAATGACAGGACAGGGATGATGATCATCAGAACCAACGCCTGACGATAAAGCCGCATTCTTCTCTGGTCCAAACACGTCCTTGAAGAAGGGGACCCATAAAACAAAGCATCTAGTCAAAGCTGAATGCCGTATCTCACAGTAAGAATGTAATACCCATGTGAAACATCGTTTAAAGATAGACACTAACCTGAATTAAAGAAACCTGTTTAAACAAGACCAATTTGAGTCCCAAAAAATGCCATAAATTGAGGTAACAAAGGGGCCAAAGGGAAGGTCAGTCTCTAACTTAGCGTTATTGATGACCATTGTTGAGAACATCTCACACTGGTGTGTGAGCTACCTTATAAAAAGTAGGCATTCTCAAGGTTTAAATGACTTGCCAACGGGTATTAGCAGAACACAGGCCCAACAAAAGCCTCAGTTATAAAGGCCAATAAAACCCTATCACTCTACTGTAACAACAATCCTTTTTTACGCCTTGAAAGAGGGAGGAAAAGGTCAACTGGTGGAGCAGTCAGCGCATTGATATTGACTTAGCTAGATTGGCGCTGACAAACTCAGGTCAGACTGTGGGCTTGTTAGCCCTATAACCCTCACATAACCCCTTTTACTGTTTCACTTTGACACATTGGAGGCAGCTGAGGGCAAGACTTAGATCTAAGCTTAGTTTCTGACAAGAGACATTTGTAGAAATTAAAGAGAAATATCTACTCACTTGACACTTGACCTTACTAAAGATCACGTGTTACGGACGAGAGCTGAATAGGAAAAAGGAAACAAGGAAATGATTCAAAATTTATTGGACTAATGGTAATGAGATATGGTTCCATCTGAACTTTTCAACTCTGACTGAAAATCTAATTGTCTGACTTACCAAACAGCAAGAAATCCAGAGTCTCTAACTGAGCTGTCTGTGTTTAATTATTAAATTACAGTATGGAATGCCATCATAAAACCAACAGCATAATACTTGTCTGGCAGATGATGTCAGTTTGAATGGGCCTGATTTCATGGTAGTAATCTGTGCACATATTACTTATCTAACCATTTGTTTCTGCTTTATTTAATTCGGTGAAACCCTGTTGTGTCATGTATGATGTAATGCAACATGCATGTCCAGTTTCTGTGGAGTAGCCTGTGATACATGACATAGCTCATCTCTGCTGAACGAAGCCCGGTGTCTGCACAGAGGTTGTGTCTTCTCTCTTAACAGAAGCACACCTCTGTCTCACTGTTTTGCCAAACATGGCAGAGATGTACGATTGGGACAGCTCATATTTCACCCTCAATTTGACACCCTCTCACCTAGTTGTAAAAGCTGGACCTCATTGGGAACAATGGGAAGTGGAGCTACAGAGCTCCTGGGGCTGTTAAAGGGAGGAAGCCCCTTTATTTGAGGACACTATAACTCAACAAAAGCCTGTGGCTGTCTACACACAGAGCGAGCCAAGGATGAATGGGCTGCTCTTACACTACTCACTTGCACTGACAAAAGCACTGGATTAGCAAAGGGCAAAGCCTGTCATGTGTGGTCTCAGTGCACAAACTGGGAAGAATATAGACATAAAATTACCAAACAGCTCTATTAACACCTTAAACCAACCAACAGGTCTCTGTTCATGCCACCGTTTTTACTTCTACAATAAAACCTTAAACTTCTTTCCATGACCACGAAAGCTGTCAGGTTTTCCATACCTTCATTATCATGCTGTGTGAAAAGTTTGATCACTCCTGTTGAAACAGCACCCCATCAGTGTGCAGGTTCAACACTTGTGACCTTTAAGACCGCACTAAATTTTTAGCTTATGACCTCACACTTTCAAAAGGTCCAACTCACACACTACTTAAACTTCACACTTCACACATCTGGGCTTTTGTCCTCAACTTTCCTAGAAGTTCAACTGTATATCCTTCATATGGCAGAAAAGTATTTCCTGTGCGTTTCCAGCCCCGGGCTCTAACGGACACATGAATGAGACCGCCGTAACAAAACAGGCAATAATCGGACATGAGTGCTACGAGCAAGTCGTTGTCAAAAGAGAGGATGCAGTTTTTTTTTTTTTTCTTTTTAAAGAAAGAGAAAGTTGGCAATTCCCACACGTGGAAGCATTTTACTGAGCCGCACGGCTTCAAAAGGCAAACCATGGAATCCAACAATACGCTGAAACAGTTAAGAGCTGCTCAGTCAGGATCCCACTAATGATTAACATTCCTGGAGAAACACTCCGTTACAGTCTTTTTAGAGCGTCCTAATTAAACACATGCTCCAGTGCCACAGCACAGAGGGAACTCTGACGACTGAGAGCAGGGATGCTTCTTTCCAGCTCTGCTTAATTAGATACAATTTAAATCATTAAGGTGGTAGTAAAAACAGCAGAAAGAGCAGAGGAGGAGAGGCCCAATGATCTCCTCCCTGAGGCTCCCCGTTGCTCTGATGTTGTTGACCCTTTCACCTCCACATGTGACTCACATTCAAATGTACAGAAAAAGATTCATTATGAGATGTCCGACTGGAGATTTATTTTTGTTTGGCTTTGACAATATATTGATACTGGTTGTACTGGTACTTTGCCAAATGACAAAGAGGTTATTTGTGTTTAGAGGTCCTACATCGTGGGAGGCAAGCTGATATCTGATTATCTATGCATCTGTTTGCCACATTGAGTTGCCTTTCTCTGCGTTGATATGTTGCCTATAGATGAACTGCTTTGACACCATCTTTTTTGCAGTCATAAGTAAGTGATGAGGTGGGATACCAGAATGGTGGCAGGTATTGCGAAACAAGTAGAGGAATAACCTAAATGGTAAAACCTGATAGCACTTTGACTTACAAGTTTGTATAGAGCCTTGGTGCTGGCGCCATTTACATGGCACGGACCATGTAAGTGAGACCTCCCCCATTTGAGTCTCACTTGGAATCTTGCATTTGTTGTTGTTGTTGCATGTCATTTTCACCCCTGAACTAGGAGCGACACTTATCCAACTTTTCTGATCAACAATCCTGATCCCCCAGTTCTGTGTATTTGCTGATAGTGACTCCGATCCTGTACCAGTGCTCTCATATTCCCAAATTTTAATTCTACATATCTCACTGGATTTCTTTTAAGTGATATTTTATTCCTATGTACAGTAAAAGGAGGCTGGGGACTGCTGTGGCACTAAAACCTTTCTGATTTCAAATTCAAGATTCATGCAATGGGAATTTTGAGATGGAAGTTAGGCAAGGAAGGAGTACAGAAGTTTGCCTGTGATTGCAGATGTGTGTGCTGTGAGCGGTGTCTGAATGTGTCTGTATTCAGGTCCAGTGAGATTCAGTCTGAAGTCCTCTGGAGGCCTCACTCAGATTAGTCGATATACAGGCCAGACATTGGGTTCATTAGTGCCTGGGATCTGTGTGTGAGTGTATGGATTTCTATGCGATGGAAAAAAAAGACACGACAGGCTCCCTTATCATCCCCCAAATTACCAGTCCTCCAGGACTGAGCCTTTTCTTAGAAACCTCACTTGTAATACGCTTGTTTCTGCCAGTATCAGTGTGTTATTTTTGGAGCTGCTAATACTGAGGTCACTAATGACCCCAAACTATTTTCAGTCAGTGTCATGGGCCAACATAAAGGAACATGTGACAGAGTGGGCATACATGAGTGAGTTTTTAAAAATAATAATCCTTTCTATATTAGCTGTGAGATGCCTTTTCCTAAAGTTTTTCTTTCTTTCCAGCATAATAAAACATTCTCCTTGGATGGTCAAGTGTGTGTGTGTGTGTGTGTGTGTGTGTGTTTGCCCATAGACAGGACACGTGCGCACAGATGTACACATCTGGTGAGCCACTGCTCTTGTTTTCTTTGGGAGCCCAGCCCCTAACAGGAAGACAGTGCGAGCATAGCAAACAAAAGCCCGGCTCTTTGAACTGGCCTCTCACTAGGAGCTGCCGTCAGGTTGTTGTGGCCAAACGAACTGTTTCTGTGTCAGCTCAGTGGGCCGCAGGGTGCTGCTCTGCAAGATATGTCCTCAGTTAGCCTTTGTCAATATTGACCCATCAGTATGTCACCCTATAACATCTACCTTCACTGTGATGTATTTCAAACTGGTGATAATACATTCCTTCTGTGTGAAGTGGTGAATTATGTGAAATCACAAGGTAGCAAAGGCAAATAATATTTTTTGATTAAGAACAGACATCAAACTATGTTAAAACCAAAAAGTGCTTTATTGAACTAATCTGGATGGCTATAAACAGACACAATTAGGTATTTTGGCTTTAACTTGTCTTTACTTGAGTTATAAATAGAAGCATTACCTGATTTGGGTGCACTGCACTGACGTTAAATGTTAAAAACACTCCATTCTAACACCTTGTAAATCCAACTGTATTATCATGTTAGACAGACTTCCTCTTTGCATGAAATTACTTTTGCTCTATCACAACCATCTTAAAGACAAGAGCATTAAACTATGCATAAGATAGATTCACAGTGGATCCAAATGTTATTTTGATCTTGATAAGCTTAATCGAAACATATGTCAGTTGTAAATTTCGAGGCAGCGTCACTGGATATCTAACCCTAGTCCTGGATAACTGTTATTTATTTCAGTGAACTTTGTAAAGCACTGTGAGACAACTCTGTTGTGATATTGGGCTATACAAAATAAATTGAATTGAATTGAATAATAATAATGTCAGAGTGCAACAGCCACATTAATTCAGTGCTCCAGATGAAGTGAGAGGGGGGTCTAATGTTTCATTATGAATGTGAGGCATGTGCTTTAGTACATATCTGGTGGTACACAGAGCACTCGCTATTCTTGGATGGAAGATCCCGTTAAGGAATTATGTTGCAATTAGCACACATAAAAAAGAGAAGAGTTTAAATCTTTTCCCCAAAGAACTGGAGGGGGATAATGTGTTGATTCATTGTTTTTGTGTTCCTGTTAATCTCCTTATGATGTATTTTAGGACCTAATTTAAATGAGTTATTATAATTAAATCCAACAGTGTGTAATTTGGGAGTATGGCCAAACTCTTGTATGCATAAATTTGCTTCCTAATTAATGGTATTGTGAAATATGACAGGATCAAAGTTTTGTTTAGTAAATGTTCAAAGAGGAATATCCCGACAGACATCCAACAAAAGTCCCTCCCGTCTGTAACTGTAACCTTTCTGAAGAATGTCAGAAAATACCTTTATTGTTGGTCCAAATATCCCTTGCCCTGCAGAGTCCATTTTTAAACCTTGTTAACCTTTTCCATATCATCCACACTCACTGACTCCACCCCTGTGACAATGCCAACAGGGCAGGAGGAACAAGAGCCACAGGAAGGAGGAGGAGGGAGTGTGTGTGTGTGTGTGTGTGGGGGGGGGTGTTTTGCATATTTCCAGCCGTGGGTCCGGAAAGCTTTAACTGAATCCCCTGTTGTGTCCTGGGGAAATGAGCTGGGCTTTTTAATGACTATCTCAGGGTAATATGTTTTCTTTTGCTTCTAGCCGTTGATGCTGTGATTGCTTGATGGATCCCTATAGATGTGGAGGACAGAGGAGAAAAACATGCCCTCCTGCAGGCAGCCATGTCTGTGTCAGTTTGGGTCAGGCAAACTTTCCAAAAAACTCTATCACCAAGGTTGCTGACATTTGGCATCTCTACATCTGTTATTCCCCTTTATCAAAGACAGACATGTTGATAATAACCAGTTTTGTAGCGCTGCGCACCAGGGTTATTATCCAGTCGCCATCCAGAGCTGAGCATCATGCCTATACATAGTGGTGATAATGAAACATGTGTGTCAAGTACGACTTTCATCATCGTGGTGGTCTGATGGTTAGTCCCGCAATTATGCCGTGTGGTTACCAGAGATCTGCTGGGGCATTAAACTTCAGTGTGAGAGCCAAACCCGTTTTCCTCTAGCATCATCCTGCAGCTCCTAATAAACAGAGTTGTGCCTGGAAGCGCTAAATCACTAGCTACCTTTAATCACTTTAGAATAATGCTTAGCATGTGGATCCAATGTGTGCCACTGCTGCAGGCAGATCCCACTGACTCTCATACATGATGCCGTTTGAAAGTTACAGGAGGGGGAATTTTACTGCATGGCAAGCACAAAGATATAATCTCTCCCGCAGACAGCAGCATCCACAATGGTTATCCCAATCTTTGTAACCGCGGTGTAACAGTGCCCTAAATTTGACCAGCCAGGCCACCGTCCATTGAGCCAGGCCCAGTGACCACAGATTCAGAGACCACCGGCGTTTAAACAAGCCATACTTCATCCAGCCTCCTGCCAACCTACCACAAACAGTTTACAGTCAACGTGCTCTGCTCTCTGGAGTTTGTCTATGGCAACCCGACTCCATGCCACATCTCCCCATCCAGAGCCATGAAAGACTGGCCTCCTCTGACAGCTCCTCACAACACACGGCCCTGTCCTGGTCTGCTTTTAGCCCTGCTGTGGTGAGCTGGACCACGTCTGGGGATAAAAGGCTGCCAGAGTGTTTGGCTTGCTGGCGATTTACACGGACGCGAGGGTGATTCATTCTAGCTTTGCACAAACAGGCCTCTGTGTACATTTCACTGGTACTGGGCTTTTAAATCAACAGTGGGGAACGTATACACACGGGCACTGGGACTTACATTCTGCTCATTCACACTCAGCTGGGTGTCTGCTGCACACGCATACACTCTCCGACACCTACAGACATACACACACATAGGTGACCACTTTGTCTCTGTTCATCTGCTTCTCTCGGACAGACAGACGGACACACACACACACACACACACCACTACATGCCCCACTGTTTATGTCTGAGACTGGCTTCATGTGATTTGTCTCCACCTCCACCGTGCTTGCTGTGCACTGTTCACTAATGCAATGGCACACAGTTGTGCTAATGTTACAGCCAGCTCCCCTAGTTAAAAGGTGCATTATGAGGTGCTCATACAAAAAACAGACCTTTTTCTGCCCAGTCCTAAAACCTCCAGCCTATAAGCACTTCGATACTAAGAGAAACACATTCCATATTTATTAAATGGGCAAATTGGCCAAACTGATCTGAACTGTTTCCACTGCTGTGTCCAAGAAAGTTTATGATAGGACCTGCTATTCTATTTCCCTCCTATGATCCAACACAAATCTAAAAAAAATAAATGTTTTCAAAGTCTTTTGATTCTATTAGTGATACCTTTGATTCACTTGGACGCTTTGGAAATGAGACGTGAACAAGCATGAAATGTGGAGCTGCTCCCAAAACGCCGCTTGTAAATCATTTAGGTTATAAATAACCTAATATTCAGAGAGAATTCTCACCTGCAGCAGATCAGTGAAAGGATAAGCACATCTGCCCTAACATACACCCTGCCTGATAGATCATCTAAACATTAAATGACTGCAGCTATGAGACCCAGATTTCAGCAGATATACATTATGTTGATCCATCCAATAACATTTACAGTAAAATGCATTTAAATCAATGATCAAGTGTTGATTGATTCGATCTCAGATGTAGGCCCACATACCCTGACTGTAGTTATCAGAGCTTACAATGAAAGAGTTAAAAATAAAGAAAAGGGCTTGTGTTGACCAGCTGTCCTTGGAACACAAAACTCAATATATATATATATATTTTTTTATATATATAAGTCTCTCTTATTTGAATAAAAATGTGAAGTAGTTCAAGTTGTAAAAACAAGGCTACTGTCGAGTGTTTGTGACTCCTGGGCAGTGAAGGCGTCAACCTCTATTCTAGCCACTAGATGACACCACCACCCTGGTTCTGTGCTCTGTCCGTGCTGTATCTCTGTGTGCAACACTCACACTCACTCAGAGTATTTATTTCTTTACCGTCTTCTTTTAAGGTCCACTGTCCCAAGAACAAAAAAATATATACATGAGGATGATTAAGGATGCTGTAATCACGGATGGAGGTGATCATGTTTCCAAATGCCATCTGGTGCAATTACAGCAGGTTTTGACCTGGTGAGCTACATTTTGAAGTGGCATTGTCGACACTGTGCAGAACCTGCAGTTAACCTTCCTCCTTTGTACTGTCAAAGTGCTCCGAGCTATAATGATACTTATTTACATCCATTTTCATTTGCGTTGTCCTGCAGTACCTCAAAATGACTTCACTTAATCTATCAAATGTGTCCAAATAAAGACCACGGCACCTTTTGGGTCTTTCCTCTCACCCAGTTGTCAGGGATCATACTGAACTGTCCTGGAATCAGTGGCGTCCTGTTATTGTCAGCTGTGGCCATAGTGACAGATTTCAGGCCAGTCTGACGCTGTGCTCTTTTGCTCTTGGCCTGAGCCAACTGGGCCTGTCCCACTGTCAGCCCCCACGAGAGCATGCAGAGGACTTAATGGCTTATGGTGCTGTTTACTGTGTTCCTATGAGAGCAAAATATTATCTTAGACAGCCTTGGTTAAATATAACAGTAACTGCTCTCCTGTGCCTTGTAGCTTTAGCACCTTCTATCACGGCTGAGAATGGAAATGTTTAAAACTTGAGGGTGTGTCACTGTTCAGCAAAGGAAACACTTTATGGCATGTTTAGCTCCACAAGAGGTCCATAAAGAGAGATGAATTCACTCAAGCAGCTTGCAGGGTTGTTTTTATGTAAAAAGCTGACTGCGCAGCCAGAATGGCCATCATTTAAAGGCTCATGCTCAGTCTTTAAAGCATTCACTAAAGTTAGGATATTTCTGGACGTCTTTTTTTTAAAAAGATTTCATTCGTTTTTTAAGTGATATCTAGAAACAAAGCAGAATAGTACAGATCACACTATCAAGAAGATGAAATCTGACCCATGAATTTTCTTAAAGCAAGTTGATTTGCCAACAATTTGCCAGATGTATTCACTTACTTTGATAAAACATTTCAGGACTACATCTTTACTACATCTACATTAAATGACTTCCCAGAGTGGATATTTTTTGGTGAAGGCCTTCTCACCTTGTTTATTAGGGTTAGAACTGAAAAAAAGTGAGAGTGCCTGCTCTTACTGTACGTGGTGTGATCACATTCCCCCCTCGCTCAACAGCACTCTTGACAGCTATGGATCCCTGCAGTGGCGGACGAGCAGCGGTCACGGAGCGCCGACCAGTTGTCACCAAAGTGACAGGCGACAGCTGAGTCCATACATCTGGAGGCCCCGGGGACTCCACTCCTCCTCCCACCCCACGTTTCTAACCAAGTTTTTTCATCGTCAGAGAAATGAGGTTTGCCTTTCTACACGCGCAGTGAAAGTGAAGCGTGTCTCTTTGGAGATGTTGCTGCGTAAAAGCGCAAAGCAGCTCTGGAGGACCAGAAGATTAAAGAAAGTTTGGTGACTTTCTGTGCCGACACTAGAAGCAAGTGACATTTGTGTACTGATGGAAGCTGGTTTGTTTTAACTATGTATTGTTCAAAGTGCCTTTCCCCCCTTATTAAAACCACCACATTGAGGTCCGAATCTACAGTTTTCTTTACCACTGCATCATTTTCATAACGTAAAACCTGATAATAAAGTCTGAAATATAGACTGGTGCAATCATAGGCAGTGTAATTCTTTAGAAGCAGACAAATTAATGTCCAAAAACAACTGTTAAAACACGCTAAATGACTTGGTCCACTCACCTCCAAAGCGTTCAGTCGCTGTAAACAGACTATCCAGAACCAATATTCCTGAAGTGAGAAAAGCGATTCACGCTGCGTCTCATTGGCATAAGATGAAAAGTCCAGAGAGGGAGCACCACTGTGCCGCAAAGCTGAACCCCGAGCTGTGCAAAGCGATAAGCTTAAACTCCAGATACTGGCTGCATTGGAGAGGGGCGCTTAGAGAGAGCCTTTGCTGACTTCACCCACTGTCACCACATCTCATTTCAGCGGCGCACGGTGCGCTGTGGTGCTCCCTCTCAGTCACAGTGAGATGACATTAGCGTTGCTCCCTGCCTATTGGCTTAAACCAGCAGCCCCCACCAATCCTGATGAGACGGACCCGTCTGGAGCACAGTGGACAAATACTTCTGTGAGTTTAACTCCTGCTGTTGCAGTGGGGAGTTTAAGAAGAACTGTTTGGGTAATTTAAGTGCTTGAAATCTACTAAGTGACTTAATCTTCCTCTGTTGCCTTTTCCTGTATAGCCTGCCCTTACCTTTAAATGAACTTGTGCCTTCAACCAGACACTATACAAACCAATAACAAAAACAATGTGAACTTTACAATTTCACATTGCCCAGATCCAAATATTAAACACTCCACTAATTCAAAGACTTAATGTGCAAAAACGCCCTCTTTTGCACCCCTATTCAGACATGCAATTTGTCACCAGGTGTAGACATATGATCTTTTTTTTCGCAAATCTATTTGTCCCTCTTGCCATCAATATGAATTTTTCACAATGTGCTTTATGCTCTCCCACACAGAGTGTAACACTACTCCTATTTACAGTGGGTCATGAAAGGTAAGTCTATATGCATACACTGAAAAGAGGCTATTGCCCAGCTGCCTATTGAGTCAGACAAAATCTTCTGGGATGGTCAAAGATTCGAAGAGAATGGTCACCACCCATAAATCAGCGCATGAGCATAACACAATGGTAAAGATTCAGGTACGTGCTGCATTCACAGTCACGCAAAAGGTTGTTTTCTCTAGACTTCATTTTGCTTGGCCGAATCAGCCCACTGTTTTATTACTTGTACGTTTCATTACAGTCCTGAGAGCTACACAGAGACCCTGTGGGTTCTCATCAGTGGTTCAACTTAACTCATGTGCTGACAACCTAAATGCAACTTAAATAAAATTTTTGACTGTTGGACCTTTAAACAGCTCTCTGACCTTTTGCAACCCAGATGAGTCCTTTCCATGACATTAAGAGTGACACTGCGCCCCTAAACAACGCAACCAAATCTGGATCAGTTGTTGCATTTGAGAGGATCTGAAAACGTCTTTGGAATCATGCCGTTTCTGAAACCTGATGGCCGAAACAAGAAACATAAATGTGACAAATGCATTGATTTAATTGCATGACCTTTAACCTTTGGGGCTCTCTGTCTTTGGTGACTGTCGCATAGACTAGATCTGACTGTGTGAATGCATCTTACGTAAAGTAAGAACAGGTTTAGCCAGCTCTAACCTGTCAGTCATCCTCTACACAGCCTTGGCAGTAAGCAGTAGAACGCATTGCAGTGCCAGATCTCATGTGGACCAGATGAACATAAGCTACTATTTGGTATCACACTTTCACTGCAACCACTCACTGTGTATACTCTTAATCAGAGCTGCAGATAGCAGGATAATTTACAGAATTCAAGCCAATCTATGTTAGTGTTACCCTTCACTTCACCTGATTTCGGCCAGGTGATCAGAACTGCATTCAACTAACCTAAAATTATTTTTCTGTCTTGTCTTTATTTGTGATGTGTCCCGTTTTAGCATCAGAGCTGAGACTTTTAGATGTTTGACCTAATTCTGTTCTATATTTTCCTTCTTCATTTTTCAAAACCTCACAGTAAGTCTAAATAGAGCAGAATGGACCAGAAACGCAACCTTGGTAGCGTTATATTAAAGCGAGGAAACGTAAGTTACATCATAACATCTGACAGCTAACTGGATGTGCATGTCAGGTTTCTGTAACACTGCACTGAAGCAGATAGATACCATTTCAGACCACTGATTATTTTGAGAAGCTCTTTTGCCTTAGATCCACTGGCTAGACCTGAATGTTAAAAAGCATCTCACTTATCACTTATCTTGCTTCTTCTAAGAGCTTATCTCCAGCTTATCTAATGAGATATTTATGGCAGCGTCGGAAAAAAAACAAAAACTCTGTGCAGCATCACTTACATGACTTTGAACCATAAAGATGCTCTGCATACTTTCCAGGGTATCTCTCATTAACGTGACATGTGACTTCCCCCCCTGCTTTTAATAGCTGTCTCACAGGTAATCCTGGTGAATTGCTGAGCATCAGAACATCAACTGGTCAACAAACCAACACATTCTTTCCCATCACAGCTGTTTTGTGTGACAGAGCAGTGGTGAATGCGTTGGTTAAGCAGTTCCTTCCAGATTAGGAACCTAAAGCACCGCAGCCCCTGAAACAGGAACTCACAAACATATCTGCTTTAATTACAGATGACATTTTCTTCTTTATAAGTCATATTCACAGTGTGTATTTAAGGGTGCGATGACTTTACACTTTTCTTTGTCTGTCTTTGCACTCTTTTGTCTCTGGCTTGCAAGATGTCCATCTTTGAATGGAGGCACCCTTCCATTAATTATTAAAAGAAAATTCCTATTGTGAACCTACGAGTTTTGAGCTGTGCAGAAACAGTAATGGAGCATTTCTCAAAGTCAAGCCACTGACTTGGAGACCCACTTTTACATGTGTGCTTGTGGGAATTGCATATGGAACGGCTTTAGTGAATCCCATCTACATCTATATTTTATACTCAGGAAGTGTCAGTGCATCCGGTGGAGTAGTAAACAGTGGCATACATTCAAGTACGTAAGTTTTAAACATCAGAGTTGTTTGATATTTGGTTTGAAATTACAGTAATTAGGGTGTCTAAGTGATACAAGTCTCTATTTAACACCTCAAGCCACAAACAGCGATGTAGTTATAACCTCGGTTGCCAGGGTGGGTGAGGCTATTTGCTGGAGCGTTAGTGAGGTCTTAATCAAGTGGCTTGCTCTGCCTTTCATGTTTGCTCTACGTTTTATGTGTAGCTGCATGTTTATTTGGGCCCAGGGTTAGTGAATATGTAGCTGCAGTGCATGTGTACACTAATTTTGCTGAGATAGTTTGATTTTTTACTATGCAAGTTATGACTTCCTGTAGCCTAGTGGGGTATTTGCATATGAGAATATGAGATAAACAGATACAGATGGAAACCTTGTCTGTCCCCAGAAACATAGTCCATACACATATTTCCCCGTTATTCCATTTGAGATGTGTGGTAATTGCTTGTTGCTGGTACATAACTCACACATAAAGGGGAAAATAAATCCATATTGAGGTGCACTCAAACAGTTCTTTTTCTAAAGGGATCTTGTTTCTTTGAGTTTACACAGGAAATCTTGAGTCCAAACAAAGGCAGGAAAACAAACAAACAAGTGACTGAGACAGGGGCTGACGGCCGAAGGCAAAGGCGGGACCAGTCAACAGAGCAGCTGGACCTTTTGACCACTCACTGGCTGCTGTCCATCCTCAAACACTGGTGACCAATTAGGGACCACTGGTCATCTCAGAGCCCCAAAAGGCCTAACTTTACTCTGTCTGTTGACTCGATTTGTTGTTGGACAGCTTGTCACAGATTGACAAATGGGATCACTTTACTAAAACAAACAAGTTGATGCATGAGCTGGAGATACAGCGAGTCAGTCAGATCTTGATTGCTTTTCTCTGTTTCTGTAAAATCCCACAAACAGACAGTAATAGACTCCGGGGTCTACATTAACTGCTACAATAACAATAGGCTATTAGCATTCGGTTTGGCTTGTTGATCCATGAAGCATTCCATGAATACCACACTATCATAATTGATACGCTACACTTTAGCCTTTGTAGTCTCTAATTGGCTCAAGCTCTCCCAAAATAACTACAAACAGCCGCTGAAACAAGAGAAGGTTCGTTTGCGCACAGCATGCTAATTATGGAATTGTTACAGGGTAGAAGTAGTAACCAACCACTTACAGTAGTGTCATGATAGTTGCTGGACCCCATTCCTGTATCTCTATTGGGGTTTGCTAGTATTATCACTCTTTGTTAATGGTCTGTTGGTAGAGCAGGAGGGAGTACAAAGGAATCCTTTAGCCATTTGGTAGATGCTTTCATTTTAAGCACATTTGTGTGGCCAAAGCACACACATTCTCTGAAATCAAAATCTCTAATGCTAGGAGTCTTTGAAGGAGTAGGCGGAAGAAACAGCTAGCCCGGCCAAGAAATAGTCCAGCATTTAACCTTCTGGAAAACCTCCAACTTGTCATTTTCACATTTCAGTTTTTGTATAGTTTAAAGAAGCAAGATAAGACACATTAATTGGTGAATTTTGAGGTGTTGTTAGTCGAATTTTGTTACTGTAACACAGCTGTTCCCCCTAACTTCTAGTCTTTAGGCAAAGCTAACTGTCTCCTGGCTCCAGTTTCATACGAGTGGCATCAATCTTTTCATCTGTTTCTTCCAAAGAAAGTCAGTATTTTGAGTATATAAATGTGTTTCCCAAAATGTAAAATTATTCCTTTCAGTTATTCTTTGGAATTTTTTGTTCACATTGGAGAGGCTCCTTCCAGCAGGACTTCAAATTTAATGTATTTTCCTGCTATTATATCTGCCATCTGCAATCACACTTCCACTTCTTCTTCGCCACAATAGTCATGTATGAAAGAGCTGCATCCTTGAAAGGGTTTTAAATAGAGGTTCCACTCTTTGATTTAGGTTTACCCCAAAGGATGTTAACATAATTATGCAATAATCCTGCTCCCTTAGGCATATATTGTTTAACAGTAATATTTCCACCTGACAGGCTGGGTATGACCAAATTATGATGAAATAACTGTTATTAAATTACACACAGAAAAAGCAGACTTCCAGTAGTGGTTTTACATATAAAACTAGGCACCTTTATAGATGTTTACCAGTCTTACAGCCATATAAATTCTACTATAGGGTAGGTAGTGGTGGTGCTTCTGAGTCTGCATAACATGACTTTGATCTTTGGCCAATTTGCGGGGCTTTAAGTTGGGTAATTTCAGCAGGGAATGTGCATGTGCAGGTGGAAAGTCTGGGGGATTGCACTAGTGGACTTACACAATGCTCCCCCAGTGTGAGGCGTGCTGACTGAGGAAGGTTTGTAGGGTTCCAGGCAGGAAAACCAGGGAGTTGGGGGAAAGACAAATACTGACAGGGTTCAACCAGGCCATGCCACCAAACAGATTTGAGTTCAATGCATTATCTTCCCTCCTCTAGCGGATGCAGGTCTGCATCTTTGTTCGTGTGGGTGAGCGTCCCTGCTGAATTTTTCACGCCCCTCTAAATGTTATGCCTCAAACATAAATTGTCAGAGGATCAGACCCTGATCTTAGCTGGCTTCCGTTGCTTTTTTTCCATCTTTGTGTCCTCCCGCAGCCTTTCATTCTTATCCCAGACGTTGCAGTGCTTCTGCTATTAATTCCCCAGCGGTGAACTGAAGCTCCTTTAGGCATGCTACATTCCCCAGGCCGGTCTTCTCTTGCCTGTGAGATAGCGCAGAGCACAGAACCTGCACTACTATTAAGATTCCTTATGTTACCCAGATAAGGGACATAAGAGGACTTCTGCTTTTTCTCTGTCTCTACTTTCTTTTTGTATCTATAATGTCTTCCTTCCTTCCTCCTCCGCCGTCACAAGGGATTCATAATGCTCCTGTATTTGCTCCATCTCTCTCCCTGTCTGAGATTTCAGACTTTGTCCAATCAGAACTAGCACACCGGCTGCGTTGTTGCGTCACTCTTGGTGGCTCTTTGACGCTCTGCTTTGTTGGCACCCCACACTACAACCAACACCTCCTTAGGGATCTCTCTCCCAGCAGTTATCCCCTTGTTAAAAGAAACTTGGGAAGACTGATATTCTACTCCAGGCAATGTTTCATATATAGGTATAACAACTGTGTGCAATTGTGAGACTGCAACTCCAGGGAGAAACTGATGAAGAAATTCACACCTTTATAAACTCAGCACAAGCTTAAGAATTGCTGTGGTTGAGAGATGTTGCCTGGAAGCTATTTGTATAAATTCTTACCCTGCTGTATAAAATCCCTTTTCAGTATTATCCTCTCATTTCTTGGCAATGGGAACCATTTGCAAAGGGCCAACCCAGAGGATAGTGTCTGTTTCCCTCATAACAGGGGCTGTACATCTTCAACTGCAATCCTGTGTAGCTTTCCGCGGTACTAGGCTGTAATTTAATGTGTGCCTGTGGAATTCACCGCCGGGTCATATTGCTTCTGTAAAATACCATCAACAGCTTTGTTCCGCCACAAAAAAATACATTAACAAAATGAGGTCAGCCGCACTTCTGGGCGACACTTTACGTATAACACATTACTTTTTACAGACTTGTTAAAGGCTGAAAAATGCCAGATAACCAGATTTACTGCCCCAGGTTTTAGTATCAGCACTAGCAGGCATAGGTTTTTGCATTTTACTTCAACTTGTGGCACTGTGATTGTGGAATTTGCTCTGATGAAAGGTGTCTTTCCATGCAAGGTTTTTTCATGTTCTTGTAGATTAGTATCCTGAGGATCATCAGCATGGGGCTGTGCCAGTACAACTCTGTCAGCACCTCTGCAAGACTGACAGGCTGATGGAGGAATGTTTTTTTGGCGGGCGGGGGTGGTCTTGGAAAGGTAGACTGAAGGTAGTAGCTACTTAGAGGAATCTGCCCCATTCCCTAAATTCCTTGCTAGGCAACCTGCTTCAGAGGAGCGTGTTTCTTTTGGAGATGCCTGTTTGTCCAGCAGCAGTTTTTTCTGCAACCCTGGAAAACTTTGGGCCCCTGCTCTGCACCCCTTTCCACAATCGCTTAAACTCTCCTTTCTCCCTCCCTCCTTCCAACCCTCTATCCCGTGGAAATGCACTATTGACAGATCTTTATCAGCAGCCCCATCCCTGCTCGGGCTCGCCGTTCTGCCTTTGTTTTATTTCACCGACCAAGCGCTGAGCCAGGATGAGGGATTTGTGCGCGCTTCCCTCTGCAGCTCTGCAGTCCTAATGTGAAACTGGTGTATTTGTGGTCGTGACAATCCTTTTCCACTCTACGAATGTTGCTCTGGATGATAATAACATGGGTCTGTGCCTGGGGGACAACGCAGTGTGGTCAGGGTCAGCCGCAGATGGTTGTGCCTGTGGAGGATATAAACAGCGGAAATGTCAAAACAACCCTCGGACAAGTAAAGGCAGAGGGATATAGAGAAATACTGAGAAAGCGAGACAGAGAGGGGGTAGACAACATGCCAATGAGCATGAGTTAAAGACAGATGGAAATGGGCATTATAAAGAAGAAGACGACCCTAAATATAGACAACACGTAGAAGACATGTAGAACTGGCTGTTTGTCCTTGCTGGTGTGATTATATGGTGATGGTGAATGGAAAGTATGTTGAGCAGTATATAAAACACAAGGCTGTGGGCAGGAGGTGTCACCTTTCCTCCCTCTGGGCTGGGGACAAACAGGCCAGATGAGTCTCCAGAGGGGACCAATTTCACCCAGCCACTCGGGCCGCATCGTACTCTAAAACTGCACCACATTCCCCAAAAAGCACGACCACCCAGGCTTCTATAGGGTGGAAAGGACAGTGAGAACAAAAAGTGTTAATCCATCTCAGCTCTCTCTATTGGCAGCAACCACATGACATCATATGTGAAGCCAACTGCTTGTGATTTCATTGTTTTTGTCCTTTTCAACCTCATTCCCTGTTTGTTAACATCTCTTCATTCATCTCCAGAATTTTCCCTTTCAAGAAATTGTTAACTAATATTATCTGATCAACAAAATAGGCCCAAATAAGTCACTGAAAGGACTATTTTTGACAACTACAGCAACATTGTACCCAAACAAATTGCTGAGATCTAATAGAGCAAGAAACATGAGTGGTCACACAATCATGAAAATAGGAATAACGGCCAAAACTACCAAAATAAAACCAAATTTGTAGATTATTTTCTATATTGTAGGTGTTTGCCTTAAGGAGAAGAAACTACATTCAAGAAACAAAAGAAACTATTTGCTTGACCTCAGGAGGTCACTTGTCAGGAAAATGTAGACATGGGTTGTTGAAGGCATTTGAACAAACAAGTGATGCTGTTATTTGCCTCATGCGGGTAGTCTCTTCTGCTCGACCTCATGTCAGAGACATGAAATATAGAGAAAAGTGCTTCTAAGCTGTCTGATTCTTTCATAACATGACTTGAGTGCCTTTCTTATATTTGATGGTGGTGAACACAGTGTCCTTGATGTGCTTTTGCCAACCAAACACTGATGACCAGATTGGTGATATGAAGGAAAGAGCCCAGAATAGAGACTGGTGACACATCCCATTGCACCATCTTTCAGTCTCTGTCTCTTTGGCTCGCCTTCTGTTTCTGATGTATTCACACACACACACACTCACACACACGAACACTCAAGGTGGCATTACTGCATGACTGGCAATGTTTCCTCACAAAGACAGTTTGCCTGTCAATCAACACTTCCCCAATTAGACACACTGTATCTGTGAATATCATCTGGTTTCATTTGGGCATCTTTGCTTTCAAAACGATCTGTGTCTGTCGTTTATTTAGAATTTAATGAGGTGGGGACAGCGAAAGAAAGCTGGACCATGTGCAAGGCTTCTGTGCTACTCTTAATAACCGAACTACAACTATTGTCACAGTGCATCATTACCATTTCCACTGTGTGACTTCTATTGTACACTGTGCTCATTAAAAGTGTCACCAGAGAGATTTCACTTCTTTAGCTCTGAAATAAGCCGGCCCTTGGTCTTTGAGGGATGGATCGGTCTAATTAGCCAAAAAGAGGACTTTCCCCTGAGATCAGCCTCTAAAAACACACATTTGACCTTTTGAAATTTTGGAAATCAATCCAACACCTGTGCCAGGCAGGGAATTACTTGAATCTGATGTCCAAGGAAACAATTATTATCTTTGTGTGTGTCTGAGTGTGTGTGTTTATGTGTCAAGGTTCTTGAAAACATTTTAAGGTGTAAATCGTTGTATTGGAAGTAAGCCTACACACACACACACACACACACACACACAGAGTCAGGGGTCATGCTGGCCCATTAACAGCCAGTCTTCTGTGGCGTTCACAGACAAACACTATTATAATATTTATGACTCATTTTCAAAAGCTGCCATGCACGAGAAAATTAGATAAATGTTTTGTGGAGAAATGACATGTGGGTGATTGTGGCTGAGGTAACAGTGACGGATTGTGACCATCTGATGAAACGCATCAATCAAATGCTGGTTTTAGTTTTCCACACTAAATATTTCTCATGAACTGAAGCCTTGGACAAAATGGAGGCTGTACTGACGAGAATTTGGACTGTGATTCAGGCCATAACAAATGCATGGAATAAGCCAAGAAAACTGGAAAGGGATTTGTTTGCAATTTGAGCAGAAAGCTTACACTGCAAGTCATGACTGGTTTAAAATGTTTTTTATCTTATGAAAATATATGTATTTTTCTTTTTCACTCAAATTCGCATTTATAGAGATTGCTGTCAGTTGAGCCTACACTTACAGAATCCTTAATGTGAACCAACTCAGTTGCTAAAATGTACTCTGTAGATAATTTTATGCAGTCTATATTGGACCGCATCTGCATAGAGGGGTGCACAGGGTTCAGTCCTACTATATATGTTTTCCTGTCTCTATGGATATGTAACATAAAACTCTGTACATCTACTCCCATATTCACACATTCAGTTCCCACCTTGAGTTCATTCAAGACTGTGATTTGACCACTATCCTGCTACACATTGTTAAGGTTACAAAAGTGGTGATGGCCAGAGGTCCTGCACCAATTAACCAAAAGCATACATGCTCAATAAAGCCTTGCTCTACATTATCACATTACACAGTGCATTATTGTAGAATCACTGTAGAATCTCAGAGTCAGAAATCACTGAACTTGAGGTTTTTCTTGTAGCTCATCATACAATAGAGGCAGCAGCCACTTGGAGATCAGTTATAGCAAAGTCTGAGTAGCTGTCAGGGAAACAAAAGGTGTTGCCACTCAGGTGGTGTAGCATAACGTCTGTGTATACACTCCTGTCAACTGCTCTCTTTCTCTTGTCTAAGTGGTTATCCATCAGTTTAACCCTACACTCCTTCACTGTCTCCTCCATAATCAGTGTGGTGTGGAGTGATCCCAGAACCAGAGGGGATCAGCCGGGAGCAACGAAGGGTGTCATCGCCCTCCTTTTCCTACTTCAGGCATGAGGCATTTGAGACGCTGTGCAGTGCGTGCAGTCACACAGACACACTGCACAGACATGCACAATGCTACACTGACACACTTCCAGGTCAGCGGGGTGACGGTTGGTGTGTCGGAGCTGTGTCCATCACTGTGGATATAGTCTGTCACCATCATAATGGGATGGGATTTAAAAATATGCCTGCAAGAGAGGAAAATGGCACTCTACAGCACAGGTGGAGAAAGCTTGTTTAAGTGTTCCCATTTTCTGCAGGCACTTTTTGATGAAGACAAATTATTGTCTTTCAGTCGGTACTGAAATAGCAATTGAGTTGGACAATGGGGCCGATCAAGCCAGTATGAGAGTATAAATACAGGGTAAATTGGGAGCATAATTCATTGTCAGTGCATATTGTTCTGGGTTATATTAGGAAGCAGTTTATTCCACAGTGTGAGCACGAGCCAAGAGAGGATCATGTTGCACAAAAAATATCCATCTTTGAAAAAGCACATATCCTTCAAAAAAACAAGTATTACAAATGATTGTTCCATTTTTCACTTGCTTAAAGACAAACACTATTTTTAGTCATAAGCAAACTTACGTATTTAGTTATTTTTGAAGTCCTACAAAGTAAAACAAAGCAGTGCTTCAACTGGAACCTCCAAAAACAGTTTACTGTGAGGCTGAAAGCTTAAAAGCTGCACTTAACAATAATTTTATAATAACAATAGGCCAAAAGTTACATGTAATGTGAAATTAGTTTCCTTTTATGACAAATGGACGTATACAGAGTTATCACCCAACTCTGTGGCTCATTGTTTTGGTTGTACTGTCCTCAATGTTAAAGTTCTTGTTCACAAATCTGTGAAACTCTGTTTGTCACCTTCTAGTGACGAGCCGGTGAGCATAGTGCAGCATCTAATGGTAAAAACACAGATATGCCATTTTTCTCAGGAAATGGTGTAGACCAAAACAACGCATGAAGCAAAGTAAATATTGGACTTGTTGTACAGCTTAATGTAAATAGGCAACTGTTAACTGTTGGGCTGACATGTTATTAATAAGGCCAGTTTGTTTTGGAGGGGACCAAAAAATGCATTAAGGCGGCTTTAAGGCGTTGTTAGCTTACCCAGTTTTAGCAGGTCAATTGAAAGATTTGAACAATACAGACATGAGCAGAATTTATTGCAGCTAAACTTAAGTTGTACAGAATGTTCTGTATGTATTATCATTTGACTAAAAAACTAATCTAATGAATACAGGGTTGACAGTGCTGACTCTAAACTTTTGCAGTGATACTCATGTCTTCACAACTGCACATAAAAGATTTGTGCTAACGTGAATGGCTATTTAGGACTTTCCTTCAGGGCAGTTAAACTCATGGTGAAGAGTACAATAAGGCATCAGAGGAAAATGAGACTTGTTCCAGTCTGTTATTATGGTGATACCACAGTACAATGCCAGACAGATGTCACTGTGAATGAGACAAACTATGATGAGTAGATTGAAGCGGTGTCATGAGCCCCAGAGTTTAAGAGACATGAGTCACTCTGCAGACAGTTTCTTCACTGTTGTTTCACGTACTCAGCCATCTGACTGGCTCATTTTCCCAAACAGGAGACGTCAGCAACATAGTTCTGGACTGGCAAAATAGAGGAGTGTGTGTGTGTGTGTGTGTGTGTGTGTGTGTGTGTGTGTGTGAAACAGAGAGAGAACAAAAGAGAAAGGAAGAAACAAGGTGATTGTGTCTCAGCTGAATTTGCTCACAGTCATTTGTAAAATCTTCCTAATGACTCGACTGCAGACTTTTAAATAAATAGTTGCAAATGAGTTGACTGGCACCACACTGTAATGACAAAAATCCCCCCAAAAAGTGATTATGTTTAGTCTAAACGAACACCCTAATCACCAAAACCTGCATATTAGCTTTTGGGAATGGCTCACAGAATATTTCTATCAATTAAGAAGCCATTATTTTATTAGTTTATGATTTATCTAAAATTACCCCTGCTGTGCCAGTTCCTCCAAGATATCTCTAGTTACCCATAATACAATATAAACCACATATCAAGTGTCCAGTGTCATAAAGCCAAATTGGAAACACAAGAAGGTCTGACATTCTGTACAGATTTATGTTGGGCTCATGCTCTGAGGATTTACACCCTTTTGCCTGAGCACAAACCACAGCTGAAATAACCCAAAATGGTCCAAACCCTCAAGCAGTCAGTACCACTTCAAGTGGTACAAGAGTAGCATAAATTATATGGGACATTCCCTATTTAAGTGCTTTAAGTGTATGGAAATGCAAAAAAGTGCAAAAATGGCGTTGTCCTTGCAGCGTATCATAATAATCAAGTATCAAATGGTTCTATAAAGACACAACTAAAGGAGGGTGCGTTTTTTTTGTGTGTGTGTGTTTTTATGAGGAGGGGGGATCCAGCAGCTGGATCAGTGATGCTTGATTCAATCTGATCTTTGTCAGTGCCCGTGGCCTGTCCACCAGCTGTGTCCAAACAACCCACACCCTCTGCCTGTGTCTGGGAGCTTTGACTGGAGCAGGTAGTGGTGGTGGTGGTGGAGGGAGGGCGGGTGGTGAGGGTGTGCGTCAGCTGAGGGTGTACCAAAAGCTCTCTTTCTCCACGCTACAGTAACTTCTGCTTTTGACATGTGGACGCCCTGGGCCCATCTATCCTCTCCCTGAGAGCTCAGCTGCTTGTATAGGCAGGGGTGGGAAGACAGATTTGGTGTAAGCTTCCTGCTTTAAAAGTCATAATCTGTGACATTTTTATTTATGTATTGAAATGTCTGTTTTCTCTGCTAATAACATCTAGCTGGAGTGTTGAAGAGTTAAACTTCACCTCCATAAAATGACACCACAGAGTTCATTACAATAATTGTTACGCAAAAATACTAAAGCAAAGACAACTAATCAGCAAAAGTGTCATCCAAATTAGCAGAAAAAAAAAATTTGTACGCAGTACTAAGCTCATGAAACTCTTGCTTTGGCCACTCTTTGGCAGTCTTTGCAACGTTAAATAAGCTATTTAGAAGAAGAGAAGAGAGCAATAATAAAAACCATCCTCAGCGGGCAAGCTGGCTTATCCAAGTTTTGTTCCACGTCACAAAGATCCTCCCTCAAAGGAGCCGAGGGAGAGACTATAAGAAAAACCTGGATGAAATAAGAAAGATGCTGCTGTGCAGATGGTGTATCTTAATAGATATGAGCTCAGTGAGCTGTGATAAGGGACCATGTTGTCTTTGAGCAGGGAAAACATGCGATCCCTGCTCAGGGGGCTGTGCAGCATCTGCAGCCAGACATTAATAGATGACTATGAGTACTAGGTTGACAAATTGAATGCCACCGATGAGTAATGGCAAGAGACTTGTAAAACAGAGATTGTCACAGGAAACTACAGACTCAATTGTTCCCAAATGCACTGGTGCATGTGCACTATAATAGACGGGACAGACCCAAAATACTGAATAAAAAATTCCCTCTACTTAGCAATTTTTTGGGGGGGAAAATAACTTTCCTTTAACTGAACTAATGTATCAAATGACAACATGAAAACATGTGACATTGTGAAACAGGCTGTACACCGTTATTAACCTACAGAGAATTATGATCTCAATCTGCCTGGCCGCAACTGTCCGCTTTGTAAGTAACTGTTTTTAGAGGAAAACCTCTAAAGACCTACAATACAATACCTGCTCAGTACCAAACAACATTAAGTCAGACACTGTTGGATGCTAGCTGGTGACCACAGTGGAGCATATAGCAGCTAAAGAGCCAGATATTTCTCCCTGGAATTGGTAGAGACCAAAAATAGAAGTAAAAGAGAGAGAATATTGGGCGCACAGTAAAAGCATCCATTGAATGTGGTTTGGGCCCATTAACTTTGTATGGGGCACGAGTGAGTTGCTTCTTAAAACCGTGTGAGATTCCTGATGACACAGGACGGACCATCGATGCAGGAAGAGGCTACTATGTAGACTTCTTTTGGGGTCCCACGTTTCTATGTGCCTGACCTCTACAATTTGTGCCTGACCTTTACAACTTTACACTTTGTTCGCCTCTGGAGGATTTTGTCCATTTAATTCAGCAGGTGAACAGATACACAACTGCAAATCCACAAGGAATGATAATGTTGCTTCATAACCGCTGAATGTGTAAATAAGCAACAGATATGATGATGTGTCATTCCTGTCTTCAACTTGTTACTGGAGCCACTGAGTAGCCAAAAAACACATTTTGGCATTTTGTAAAATACGTTTATTTGCTTGTGCCCAGCCAGGAAATAGCTCAGCACATAACGCCCATAAAACCGAAACTATTCCTTTGATAATCCTACTACTACCAGCATTGCCTCAAACAACTGGATCTGGATGGACCATGCCTTCACACTGGTGGTAGATATTTAGATTTTGCACAGGACCATGTAGTGCAGATTTCCTCTGGTCAAAGCTGAACTTACATGGTGGCTTTGCCACTCTATAGCGTTTGACAGTAATCTTTCAACGTCTTTGTAAACTATGTAAACACAGAAACCCACGGCTGTGAATGGGAAAAATGTAGTGTGAATCCAATCTCTCCTCACACTGGGAGCTGGGGATACTGTATTAATAACTGCAAAGAAGCACAAGACCATGCTGAGCTTGCCTAAATGTGCAAAGATGATAATAAACTTTCAGTTGGCTGCGTGCTGAGAATAGTTCTGTGTTCCCCAACACCTTTCCCCCTGACTGTGGTAGTTGCAGCTAAAAACATAGCGAGGGATTGAGTCATATGGTTTCACTTTGAGGAATATACTTTCCTACATGCTCTCTGAAAAGCTCATGTTTCCATTTTCGTAGGTGTGGTCTTCTATTTAGGTCACAACAGAACTCAGAGGAGAGGAATTCCCTGTGTATTCATGTGAGGGAGGGTTTTTAATGAACTGCTCAGTGATTGAAATGGGGCGAGTCAGCTTACTTTTATATGAGGGCACGACTGTTTCATTTTGGGAACATGAGGTATGTAACCAGGTACATCATTCTTAAAAGAACCACAGACAACTGGCCTAACATGTCCGATCATCAGATGATATTCATCGTGAGAAATCACAGTAAAACCTATGTTTCAGATCCACATGTAGGAAATTTGAACCAAACATCCTCAACTCATCAGGTTGTCATAATCCTCATATCAAACAGTTTTTCATCTGTGCAAAAAATGCTCGTGTGGAAGTCAAGGGTGGAGGACCCATGAGTTAAGGCCAGCCAGTGAGTCTGCTGTCCAGCCAGATCTCCCACTCATACCCCAGGACAGCTTTCTCTGATGAGTTAAGAGGAGGTTTTATGGCTTTTGGCACTACCGGGTCTGGGCCAGTCATGCACTGCAGCACCGTAGCTGATTCCAGACAGCCATTATCAGAAAGAAAGATTCTGAAAGGCCTACAGAGAGCAAGTGGTCTCATTAAATAAAAAGTTGGTTTGTAAATGAGTTTGTTACATACCACATCAGCTCACTTTTTTGGGCATTTAACAGTAGCCTGTAGCAGATATGCTCTTGTCTGGTCCTCAGAAGTAGTAAAATATAGTGATTTCATGACCTCATCTAACAGAAACGAAGGATATTCCAGTTCCTAGTGTATCATCATCCGAGCATCACCTTGCTGGAATGCTTTCCAAACCACTAAACTATCAGCAGATGTTAAACATTTTGGGAATATGTTTAAACCCATCTTTTAGCTTCTCACAGGACATTTCAAAATATTTTAATCCTAAACGTAGCTCCCAATGCTTACCTGACTGGATATAGTCAGTAAGGGGAGACACTTCTGCAGAAGAGGTAGAAGTATTAGACAGAACTAGTAACTATAAATGCCAAATAAATGTAGTAGAGTAAAAAGTACATTTTTCCCTCTGACGTGAGAGAATTAGAATTATAAACCATCACAAAATGGAAAGACACAGTAAAGTTCCCCAAAGTCGTACTAAAGTGCACTACTTTGAGTAAATGAGTAAATGTACTCAAATGTACTTGTGGCTATTGCCTTGTTTGATAATTAGCAAATTAGCCCCCCCCCCACACACACACAGCATCTGACTAGTTTGGAGCACCATTAGCAGTTTTCTGGGGTGCTTTTGCATGAGCAGGCACTTTTCTGCCTGTATGCATGTGCCTCTGTTCGTTCGAGCTGGGAGTGTGGATTAGGTCTGGTCTCTGGCTCTCGTCAGCACATGCCGGACACGGCGCTCTGAGGCCCTGCATTCATTCCATGTTGTTTTCATTCCCCCACCTTCACTAGGTGCACAAAAAATGTTTTCTCAAGTCTTTGCATTCCAGCAAAAAAAGTGCTAGCATTTACTTCTACACACACCTGGATTGTGGCCTTTCATTTGATACCCAATATTTTTCAATTACATAGCACGGCCCGAAAAATACGCACCATTTCTTCTTCTGCGCTAAATCGTTTTGGCACACAGGACAAGCAAACAAACTGTAGGTGAAGTTTGCTTGTCATATTTCCTGATCCGTAGTTTATCAGAGAAATCTGGATTTTTCTTGTCCATTAGCACTGCTGAAAATAGCTGCATGAACATGATTTTTTCATTCAGTGGGGCACTGTCACTCTGTTAGCACTGTAAACTAGAGCAGGAAATATCAAGGCCTGTAATTACAGTCAGTTACAGAAGGTAAGGAAGTGAACTAACATTCCTGATCAGAGTGCAGCCTGGATAGAAGATACATGAGACTTCCTCCAGTACACATTAATTTATTAGCTTTTCATTAGGTAACTCACCCTTGGTTTGATCCTTCCCAAATAAAGCTACACAGATTTTCCAAGAAGCAGTTCTAGGTTTTCTGCTCCTTCGCAGACAACCTGGGTTCAGGATTTAAACCTCTGCTTTCAGTGTAAAGCTAACAAGAACACTTACCACCACACCATAACAAACCACTCTATAAACACACACATTATGGTTTCATCAAGCCTGGCATTTCATTGTTATTCCATGTTGACGCTAATGACTCTCTGATGGCCTTTTGCTTTGATCCAAATGACATCCTCTGACATTCTGGGACTGGGCAGCAGACAGGAAGCGGTTGGCATGCTCTGGCACATCCTGTGTCTGGCCAGCAGCTCTGCAGATGGTTTGAGCTGAACGTGTTGTGTCATCTCACAGCCCTCTTACCGGAATCAGACTTGGCTGAACACCTTCTGCCCTCAGCAAACCATATCACCACATACCAACCATCTACAATTACTCTTGTCATTCTGTCATGATTTTTGGAGGTTAGGTTCTGAATTTGGATTTAAATTGGGCAACATTGCTTATGGGAAATTTCTGCCATGCACACGTCTCTTTCGTTTGTGTTTGTTTTAATCACACATTTACAGTTCTTTGCACAGATTGGATGCACACATTTTCTGGACGGCATCCAGACAGGATTCAGATCAACAGCCATATTACTTCTATTTGGCTTTTAATATTAAACACTGTGAGAAACATTGTTGATTTAGTTTGATTTTTGCCAGTTGATGTGTCCAAATGAGAAATGCGATTGGATATTGATTGTAAGGAAACTGCACACTTAATCAGCCTTACCCTTAGGCACTGTGTATTTATTTTGACCCATAGCTTTACTCCCTTTGTCAGTTTGGGTACAAATCTTCCAAAAATGTGACCTGGTTTTAGATTATGCTAGTGACATGGCTCCTAGGGATGGCATTGGTTTGTCGGTTGGTAGGTGCACCACTGAAATATTTCAACATCTACTTGATGAATTGCTGTGAAATTTTATAGAACTGAATTTTTTTTTATAGAAATGAAGTCTGCTGAGTCTGGTGATCCCCTGACTTTTCATGTAGCGGCATTAACAGGTCAAACTTAATTGATAGATTGATAAAGGACTTTGTACATTCATGGTTCCCAAATGACGTATCCTAACAACTGAACCCTTTACATTTCCTATGTTGTTGTGTGTTTGTGTTATACAAGCATATTTATGCGATTACTATTGTGATAAAGGGGTAAATGAGCACGAGCATGCATGACTGTCTTTCTCATTGGAGGATAGTCGCCCCTATGGCACTCTGGATCACACGGACAGCCTCATACCAGAGAGATGCGCTGTACTGACGAGGAGCTGAGATTCTAGCACCACACAGACAGCCCTGAACAGGGCAGGCTTTCATAACAACACTGACTGTTCCGTTTCCTCTCACTGATCGTGTGATTTGTGGATGAGCTGATCAAGTCTCCACTGTATCAGCAGCGGGTTACAGGAGGTCACGACTTTGCCAGACCTTAAAATTACACTGCATATGTCTTTTCCACGCCTTTTTCTCTCAGTTTTTCCGATTTTCTCCCCATGAATAAGCATGGTCACTCTCCTACAGAACATTCACAGGTCAAGTTTGGAGAGCTAAAACACATTCCCTTCTTGCAGGATCTTGATACAATTCACAGCTCAGTTTCCAGCGGATATGTACTAAAATACTTTTTGCTCAAGTATTGGCCTTAAAGCAGGAAGGCCCGGGGTGCTTTGTTGTGGTGGGAAGCAGCGCTGCTATCCCAACAGAGATCTCTGTCGCATGGATTTCGGACAGCAGGAAAGCCAACAAGAGGAGCTTTCACAAGAAATCCCCTGGTTGCTACTGTACCATCACACTTCCCCTATACCTTAGCCAGCGGAAACAGATCCTATCTTTCCTTATCGTAATGGTAACTGTACCCATATTTATTTAATTCCATCAGTTAGCTGTTTGCAGAGGCAACAGTGACTCACATCATTACATCATATGAGCAGATAGAGAGAGATACACGGTGCATAATGCAACTCAAAAGCTGAAATTTCCCACACACCCAGATAATGAAACCAGCCGGCACAACACATCCAAAAATTGTGTTAAAATGTGGGTTTGACTAAATTAGGCTACCTCTCCCTTTAACAAGAATACATTCAAACTCACTTGGCTCCATAAGTTGGACCAACAGTTGAAAACAAGCTGAAGGCAAAAGCGCCAGCTCAGAATGAAAGGGGAAATGATTATAACCACACAGACTTGGGCTTGGACATGATAGATTGTTTACTGCCAAGAACAGCAACTCAGCTGAGGAAACAAGATCATTCTGACACTCTCCGAACGAGTCCCCGGCTCTTGTGGAACAAGCTATTTACTGACCAAGTTTAATTAAGAATAAATTGATTTGAAGTTTTATGTGGTTGTAACTTGGATGAACACAGTACGGTACTCACATAACATAAGTCACTGGAGGGGGGGACTCTCTTGGATTTGTGCTTCAACTCTCACAGGATATTTTCCTATAAAATATGAACCCTCTACAGCTTAGTCAATAAGTATCTGCTCTCGACAGGATAATATCTAAGACACAGACATGAGTTTGAGGGGTTGCATTAGGGCTCAGATAAAAATCATAATGCCAGATTCAGCCCGCTTTTCAGCCAGCAACACTCCTTGTACAGACACAAGAGTAAAGTATGACCTCTTATTAAAGTCTCAGCAGTGTTCGACACGTGAAGGGCTTAAGCTTGTTGCTACCTATGTAGTCCTGACTCATATGGGCACAGAAGCTGATGTCTCTCCTTGGCCCTTGAGGCGTCTTCCTGGTTCCCGACCAGTCATGGACGGTCTGCCCTCAGAGCCATTAGGTTCACCACTCAGTGAACTCAGTGCCAAGGGTTCAAGGGTCAAGAGCCCAGGGCCAGACCACAGCCTCAGCAGCTGACAGTTATGCTTAAAGATCATACTCAGCAAGCTGATTTGTGAG
This sequence comes from Pempheris klunzingeri, assembly GCF_042242105.1. Taxonomy (NCBI): domain Eukaryota; kingdom Metazoa; phylum Chordata; class Actinopteri; order Acropomatiformes; family Pempheridae; genus Pempheris; species Pempheris klunzingeri. Next base: position 8,754,633 of record NC_092016.1, on the reverse strand, counting down.
GTTTACACAGAGCATGGGCGGGATTGTCAAACAAAGCTGTTTATGGCCTAAGTGTTTACCTGAGTCCTGGCCATGGAACATAATTTACAGCCTATTATTCTAAAACTACAACGCACAGGATATTTAACAGCAGCGACAGGAAGCTTTGAGTGAACCAGGTCACAACAAAGCATGAAAGTATTCATGATTGCACGACAGAAGCAGCTTCTTGAATGCGTGTTGCCATTTATCTCGAGCCCATAAAAGGTACGCATACACTGTGGCAAAGCTTTTAAACTAGCTATGGTGAAAAGCTAATTATCTTTTAAAGAGGGACAACAACAACAAAGTGGCCCATTGCAAATCTTGTCAAGGCTTTTTGAAGAGTGCTCTCATAACGCCTGCTGACCCCGGGGTAGAGTAAACATTCCATTTGGCCTTCATGACTTGCCAGTAATTACCCAGACTGCCCCAGGGCCTTGCTCGCTGCTTGGCTGGCTAACTGGCTGGCTGACTGGCTGGCTGATTTTTACTAGCAAACAGATATACAAAGGAACATGCTTGCATTTCTTAACAGGTTTACCCCCCAATAACGAATCACAGTGCATTCACAAGGGGCTTGTAAACTCACCTCTGTGAATGTCGTACTCAAATTAGAGGGATTCCAGCTAATTGAAAGCAGCTTACAGGAGTTTTAATGGATGTGTTCAACTTTTTCCATTCTTGTCAACTATACAAAATGTTTTTGCACTAGAAATGGAGCCGACCAAGATGTATCAACTGTGAAATGAATTGCAGCATTTGTTGTTGGAGCTGCTGTGTCTCCCTAAGGTGTGTTGGCTGCTGAAGGCTGCTGTTACTGTCTGCCGGCCTTGACGTTGAATTGACGCACTGACAACTGTGTGCACACGCTTTTATACACACACACACACACACACACACACACACACACACACAACACAAGCCCACACACAGGTCTGATTGTCCCCTGTTCGGCTCCACTCCCTCATTATCTGTATAACTACATGTCTGAGACCTTTTGCTCAGCAGCCAAGCCAACTCTCCACAATGCAGACAAACATCCCAGCCATGATAATTCAACTGTGGGACATGAATATATTTGTCTGGCTTCACTGAATCATGTTCTGATGTTCATTAAATATGGAGGAAAATTTCTCATGTGGAGTACAGAGAATTGAGTCTGTAAAATGAAATTCAAATTTGTTTTATTGGCATGACTGATATTAAATAGTTTTGCCAAATTAAACATTGAGTTTTGCCAAAGCATGTGCGAAGTTAAGGTAAGTATAAGCTTTCAGATCTCTCCCTCTAACATACACGCACACAAACACTCACACTCACACAGTCTTCTTTACCCCCAGCTACATGTACGGTGATGCTTCTACATGTCTGCGTGTGCATGATTGTGACTCCCCTTGAGCAGGTGATTCACCGTGGGGGATTGAAACTGGGTTAAATGAACCTGGAACGACAATGCTGAAAGAGTCTGGGTGGCCAAATTAAAAAGCACTGCGGAATTCAGTTTTTTGCAAAGAGGCCTGCTACCCCACTTACTTTGATGCCAGTATATTAATGTAATGACACTGATTATGACTATGAAACCTGAAATGAAAAAGACAACACAAAGAAATAAAACGTTCAACTGAATGCAACTCGAGACCCCATTATACCAGCAACACCCCTCTCACACACCATTTCCCTTCATATTTAGGTTTTCTCAGCACAGCATCCATGTCAGCCAATCAGAGTGACCCAATCTCCAGCCTAAATGGTAAATGAATGTGTTGTTAGCTTGATGGATGTGCGTTTCCTGAGAGCCAGCACTCGTCTTAACATAAAACCATACATCATTTTTAATTGGCTGGGGTAGACTGGAACTTGTGATAATTAAAATGTAAAGGCCTGCAAATGAGCTGCTGCCACAGCAAAGCCCCACAATCCTGTTACCATAAGTTCCATTAGTGGTTTGCTAATAAACTAAGCATGTGTGAGCCTTTAAGCATGTTAACTATCTGTGGAGGATCTGGAAAAATGTCTGGCTGATAAAAAGAAAAGTAAAAATTAAACAGAAATCAATAGCAGCTGTAATGGAAAACAGGGCAATTGAGGTTTAATTCTTATTTTGCATTAAAATGTTTTCCTAAAACTTAAAAATCAGCTTAAAACTCTTTCGAATAAATTTCATAGTACAAAGCCACGTTACCACGTGTTGTAGCAAGTGGTTTAAAGGGACTAGGGGAGACTGCTCAGCTGAATGCAGGTACTGTTCACTCAAGGCCCTCTCTGAATACATGTTTACTCAACAAGTCACATGTCCAAATCTAAGGAGAAAAAAGTCATATTACCGTTTTCCAGACAGATTAACCCTTAGATTCAGGTTAACAGCCCTCCAGCCCAGGAAATTCCTGTTTCACATGCTGTGAGGGAATCCGTCATTTCTGCATTAGCCACAATATGAATTCTGATATGTGCTGTAACGACTTCTGTGAATGTAATCTATAAATTTAAGGGGTATGAAATGAAAGTGGTCTTTTTAGTCTTATAGATAAAGGAGTTTCTATAGTGTTTGGCAACATGTTAGACATTTACAGTTTCACATATATTTGAAATACTGAGCCACACACACATTTACAACCTTTTTTAATGGGATGGCAATGAAAAAAATTCAACTTCACATAGCCTGTTTAAAGGTTGAACATAACTCTGTGTTCATCTGGTACAAAATTTAGGGGACATGCAAAGAATAAAATACATTTGCAGTGATTGGTTGTGCCACATTAGAAGTGCTCGACAATAAAGATATTCGTGGAGCCTGTGAAGAAAGTCTGATAAGGTGGATTTTCCATGCTTGTGAGCACCCAGAGGCTGTGTAAATAAAGGGAAAGGGCTAGTAGGGCTCTCTCAAGGCTTTGCACTCTCTGCTCCGACCTTATAAGGAGGCTTGCTGATCAACAGAGCAGTCGCTGGGACATTTGATCTACAGAGACAAATGGAGAGCACTTGCACTGGAAACAGTGGGCAGGCAGTCTGGGGGAGGGGGAGCTATCACGGCTGACCATCCTGAAGATATCACTGACATTTACTTAAGGTGCTTTCCATTAAGTTTAGTCTCAATTTGTGGAGGGTTGTCTGCATGTGGAAGCAAACAATTTCATTATACCGAGTCATAAATTTGTCATAAATTATTTCACTGTCATATGAAAATATAAGTGAAAATCTTTGTAACACGCAGGATCAGCTTACTTTGCCCTACAGGCAACAGTTGCTGAGTCACCTGAAAGCTGCTGGGATGACAAGGGGCTGCCAGTCTCACCGAAACTTCAAGATGAAAGGGATGAACGTGTTCATTCCCAGGAGCTGTTGACAGCAGAACTGACTTCCAGGTCAGAATGGGTAAGGATCATCCACAGGGTCCAGACCTTTGCGGTAACCATGAGGAAAACAGCTGGTCCTGGGCTCTCCTTCCACCCATCCTCCGTCACTCCTCCCACTTAGCAAAGGCTGAGTCAACTACATGAAATGGGACACTCCCCTTACCGCCAACCACAATCCCAGACAGTTTACTGTTATCTCAAGCTTACGCCATCAATGGGAGCTTTGACAGCCTTGGATGATTGTAGGGTGACTGTGAAAGCCTAAGTGAGGGATTTCTCAGGACATCTGTTTGAGAAATCCTCAGGTTTCTCTGCTGGTGGTATTTTCTTGGCCGTATGTTGAACCTGAGAGAGTGACAGTGAGAGGTCTGATCATGCAGGCCCATGCGGGGTCTCAGGTGGCACACTGGGTGTGAAACAGTGAGAAAAGTCAAGCAAGACTTAGTGTAGGAGGTAAGGGAAGGGAAAGACCACCAATTGCAAAGCAGTGAAGCGAAACATTACACATTAGCTCGGTTGGTTCACTGATCAACCTTACGTTGAAACCACCCGACTGTGTGATCCAACTTGGTGACCCAGCACCCTTATCGGTATATTTTGATCATTGATCACTCAGTGGAGCCCCTGCCGGTTCCACATCATATAACCCCAAGAGGATGAATACCTGTGATGCAGAAATGCTGTTAAAACATGGTGTGAAGTGAATGACAGTGCTGTGGTGCAGCTGTGTGGCTGGCTGGCAGGCCCGCGATGCAGAAGCAGGTGTGAGGACCAGACCACCTACAGTCCGAGCTGAGCGACCACACTGTTGAACATTCCCCTCCCAGTCTGTCATAAACAGTGCAGGTGTACCAACACATAGAAGTCTGCTCCATGTCATGTGAGCTTGTCTTGTTTGTCTTTCTGTCCTCACATATCTCCATTTAACCATCAATAATTTCCCCTTAAGTTGTCTCCAGGTACAGTCTATGGGTAAAAAGTAAAAATACTTTTTGCAGATTTTTTGCAGTAAGTTTTTGCAGACTGTGTCTTTCTAACTATTTATAAGGACAGGGTATAATTATTTGATTAATTAGAATGTGTAATCATCTATACTCATCTCCTCAATAGTAAAAAAAAAAACTGTTGTTACAAAGTGTAGGATTTTTATAATGGAGACTAAGTTCTGCATCTGTAACACTTTGGTTAAGCTGTGGTAAATCGTGTTTATGAAGTAGACACATCATGTTTCAAATCAGTTTTGAATTTGCCAACATGTAATCAAGACTACTCTACTCTCAACTCCAACTTGTGCTTTAAGTGTTAAACATAAACATAAACATAACCATAAAAAGTGTTAGAATGCCAAAGTTGCTATTAGAGGATATGATATGGCAAGAGCCAGTAAAAATACATGTATTTTTAAAAATAAAATACATTCTCAGTGGATGTTTTGCAAATATGTTAAGTATGAACATTATTATTATTATTATTAAAAAGGTTTCCTCATTATGGTGATAAAAATGTAATTGTGGTGGCATTATGTTTCTCTCAAAACATATCTACTGTTGCAGATTACGGTGGCAGTATAAGCATGTTTTCTTGGAGACAGGCTTGCCGTTAAAAGCTACCTGGGTCCAAATAAATTAACAATAACAACAATTAATTATTCTGCCTTGCAAGTTTTAGACTCATTGATAGATGAGAAAGTCACTTGATGTCTTTTTTTCTTAGCATAAAGCCGTGTTCTGCCCTGAAGTCGTGATTTACACAGCAAGAGGCCCCTCAGTAAACAGAGGGAGCAGACACACTGCTCAAGGGCTCCTCATTCATCTAGTCATCCCAAGGACACTGACAGCTGGCCTTCGTGACGGGACAATGAGTCCAAGAGGAGCTCCAGCAGAGAGACGCTGGCCAAGGGCCCTTTCTGCTCCAGAATGAGACTCTCTCTCTGAAGGGGTTAAAGTCCTAATCCTCCTCTATTCTCTGTGGCATAAGGATTAGCCAGACAAAGTTAATACGCACACCTTCAGGTTAGGGACCAAGGGACGATCCCTGCTCTGTGGCTGCTAAGCCTGTCCTTGCAAACAACATGCGGCCTTCACTGCCCTCATTGGCTGTGGCCTGTACAAGAGGCCATTTTCACCAGAGGGTGACCACCCCTATTTCAAAGCCCTTTATGCAGAAAGAACAGATTGTTTGACTTGTCCCTCTGCACTTTATGCGTATGCATTTTGTCACCACTTAACCCCTGAGCTAGGTCATGATTGAGATAGAATTTGCATTCATTCAGCATGAAAATATTGTAAGAGTTATGTAAACAAGTGCACAAATAGAGCGATTTCACAGCTCACACTGCTGACCCTCAAAAGGGGGTTTGTTTGCCACTGCTCAGCAGTATATAAATATTCAATTGCCTGTTAGCCACGGCTGCTGCTAATCCTCAGCAGAAGTCGCTGCCAAGTTGGAACATATTTGAGGGCAGCTGGATAATAAATCAGAAGAACTCAGATACAGAAATATACCAAAGAGCTTGCTGTTTACGCCTTTTGTTCAGGAGTGATGATGGTTGTGACAGCGTGCTCGTGAGACGGGACAAAACCCATCAAGAACTTCAGGCTCTGTATGAACTGTCCATGCTCTGAAGCATGCAAGATGAAAGAAGAGCACCACTCATGGCACAACAAAGCATTTACTGTAGACTGGACAGTGTTGTACTTTTAACATCATCCAAATTTGCTGTGACCATCATGTGAATGATGGTCACATGATGTTTTAAGCGCTCATAGAATAAATCACTTATCTAATTGTTAATGTGTTCATGCACCAAGACCTTGTCATGATTTGACCAAAAAGCAGAAATAGAAAGAAATGGTGACTTAGTAACTTTAGTAACTTTCTGTAACGATTGGTTTAGTGCAGATCACTATGATTAACTCCATCGGGCATCATCGCTGCGCTGTCTATACAAATTTGAAATGAGTAACTCCTTGTTTCTACCACTGTGTAATTTATATGTCCACAAGAGCTTTAAATCTGATGTTTTTTAATCAAAACCTCTTTCCGTCCCTCTTAATCAGAGAGATGGAAAGGTATTAACATTCTCAAACACTAAAAGGAAAATCACATGTTGACTGCTCTTACTTTTGCTTTTTACAGTACAATAACTCACTCACAGTTTATTGGCTTAAGCAAGTGGATAGTGGTATGTTGTGTAAGTGAAAACAGGTGTCCAGTGCTATGGCTGGTATGGAGACATGTACTGTCTACAGTATGTCTGTATCCACACACGTGTTGTATTGTATCATCTATATCTCTGTCTATCTGTAACTACAACTATCTCTCCATTTATTATTGCTTACACTGCTTCTCACATCCTCTTAATGAATAAAAGGTCTGGAAATTATTTGACAATGTACAATTTTTACCATAGACACCAAGTATCATGGCATATATAAAAAATTATCTTTAAAATAGCCAAATTTGATTTATGGGACAAAGATACACCACATATTCCACAGAGAAACACTGTGGCGACACTCAAGAGTATTGCGGCATATTTGTGTGACACTCAGAGTCATAAATTGGCGCCTGTGCTCACACCACTGTTGTCAATCATGTCGGATGGCCAGTGAGTGAGCCTGTGTTTGCTGAAGCACTCTCTGCCACAATAACATGTTTACACTGTGGAAAGGGAAATCTGTTGGGCTTCTATAGAAAACCAGCCTGTGTCCTGAAGGACACTGAAAGATTTCTGTTTGCTGATTTTTACCGAGTGAGATAATGGAAAGAGTGAAAGATGTAGTAGTAGGGCATCTAACAGTACGAAGAGAAAGAGGGAAGAGTTTCAACACACAAGCACTCACTCAAGGAACCATGTATGTGTGTTATTTGCACCTCTTTACACAACGCAGCATTGTTAACTGGTAGGTTTTGCCAAGCATAGAGCAAGAAAGTGTTTAATAGTAGTCTGTGGTTTTAGCATTACACTATTGGACTCATGATGGACATTTCAAAATAATCAAAATCATTGCAGCAGAACCAGATATATTGTCCTCTGTATCCCATGCATTCTCCTTCCATGTTTAAATCTGGTGCCTACATTATCCATTATACAACTTGCCTGCTAACAATTCTGACATTTTGGTCAGGTAAACTCATATCTTATCTTCACACAAACTTTTCAGCTGTCCATTACCTGAGAAAAAAACAAGTTATTGATTGAATCCCAATAGAGGGCTTTTCACTGGGAACACCTCTCTATCTAAATACCTTTATTTTAGATCAACATGCCACACCCTTGCCACAGAAAATGCTTAAAGGCTCGTTGAAGTCCTTATGAGATCTCTTTGATCTATCCTGTAATCCCACTCAGATAAGATGTGTCCTACCAGGTGGTATAAAGAAAAGCTCCATTCATTTTAAATGAGATACATTCTGTGTAAAGCTGAGAAATCCCCCTGCTGTCCATTATTGGTGATTAAGACATGAGTGGCAAACCAACTGTACCAACATGGCTCAAATGCGATTGCTGATCAGGCTGTGCAAATTCCAGTGGTCTGTCTGGCTAAAGGCACAACGTAGGCTATCAGTGAAGAAGCTGAAGCTTTGGAGGGCTGCTTTAATCCACAGTGAAACCAGAGCAGCCTCTGTCACCGAGCCTTGTTTATTACTGAGGGGATTATGGTATTGCTAGGTTAAGAACAACTTTGATCACGACTGCTGGCTCCTGGAACGCACAAAGGCTTGAGCATAAGCCAAGGCAACAATTACCAGTCGACGGAGGGTCATTAGACAGAGGGCTGCTGCCCACGTTCCAGACACCAACCCCCCCTAACCCCAGACCAACCAGGACCTTTGATAACATCAAACCCACCTACACTCTTACAAGCTTTGCTACAATCACGCCAAGTGAGGCTGCCTAATGCTAAGTTCAACTCTGCCAGACTCCACTGAGATCCAGCATTCCCCACAACTAAAGAAGAGAGGAGTGGCCCAACAGGAAGTGTCCAGGGTGGGCCAAAGTGGGAGGCTGCGGGCCTTTGGGTGGTTAGGTCCATAGAGAGCTGCCCAAATCTTGTTCAAATACGATGCTATCTTTGAAGTGCTTTGCTTGATCTTTTTTATTTGGTCTTATTGATTTACCCCATGAACAGCCAACTCACCTAAAATAGGTGCAGGTATTTTAGTTTCATCACACTGTTTAACGGAATTTGTAGCCTTATTCCTCTAAATACATATTAACATCCCAAGGGTTGGGATTTTATAGATTTTTTTCGCAAGGATCTGAGCTGTGTTTATGTAGTAATATAGATAGCTGAATTCATCATAACAGTACAGAAATGACGAGGTGTGCAGTACCTACATTGTAATATATAGCAGGTATTTGGATAAATCCAATTTAAGACTTGGTCTGAGTTTTGCTCAACTTTCTCAACCACAGTATAAATGCATGCATATGCATCTTCCTAGTCCAGTTGAATGCACAAGTGAATCCTTGTATGACATCGAAAAGTAATCCCTGAAGTGATATATCCTAAAATATTTAAAAGGAGCATTCTTTCTCAGGATAAAAGACACTGGATTGTGTGGAATACAAAAACTGCTGAGTGCTCTGCTTTCTCTTGCAGCTTGATTTCAAGGAATGTTCCTGAATCTCTCAGAAATATATGTCCTGTGTGGAAAATAAATATACCCAGTATTTACTCCCCTTCATTCCAGAGATACATAACCACAAGTATTACATCATAAACACTATTAAATGGGTGGTAAATCTTGTGCAAACAACACAGTTTGCAACATCTATATCACTGCTAGACTTTGATGCTCAGCTTCTGCACTCTTTCACGTTCTCATTAACGGAGGTACACAGATCAAATTACTCACACACACACACACACACACACACACACACACACACACACTGCAGATGAAAGCAAACAGGCTAGCAAATACATTATGTGGGAGCTGATGTGGCAGTGTTTCCATAGTATCTTGTGCTAGCATCTTTGCGACCTAGCTGTTTTGCTTAGTTGTAAGCTACAGTTACACACATAATGGGTCACAGGCAATTCTGAGCCTTGTTAAGGAAAAAGAATCAAAGACAACTTTGTATAAACTTCACTCTCTGGCTGTTTCTAGTCATAATGTGTGTGTGACAGTCTGAATTAAGAGCATGAAATCGACACACTGACCTTTTGACTCATCTGGTCCTTTCTACCCACTTGACCCCGGTCCCCATGTAAACTAGGATTACTCACCAGTGTCTGCAAGGTCAGAGCGGGGTCAGTGTACCTGTAAACTGGGAAGTGGAAAAGATCGAAAGGCCAAGCTTTGGTTGAGAGCCTAGATAACATTTGCCTTTTATTAGAGTGGTGAGGGTCAGGTCACTGTTACACTGACTATCAATTTTAATTCATTTGGTCAGGACAGTGAAAACCAAGGGAAAACTCAGCTGTTTAATGTTTTGAGCTTCAAGTGGACTGGATCTTAAACTGCCAACAGCTGTGTTGAGTTCAACACATCCTGCCAATTTTGCGTGCTAATCAGCCAGCTTACAGAGCATGCCTCTTTTGTTAAATATGCTTGTGTGAGATACGTAGTCTCTCATAAATCTTTGTGTCGCCCCGACAAAATTCAAACTCAGCAGTGTTTGTCAGTGAATACGCAATGCTGACATAATCAACAACACTCCCTTTGGGTCTGATTATGCCACAAAATTATTCAGTCCCAACAGTGTTTTTCACTCGCTCTGGAGTTATTGTTTTCAGCTGGCCGAGCACCGTTGATCCCCATACTAAGCGTTTATATTGTACACATCGAGAGGAAACAAATCGACAGCAGGCAGACCCACAGTGTTTTGGTTAAACTCAAAGGACTGAAAGGACTAGAAGGAAATAAGTAAATAATAGCTCTATTTTCACCCATGTCTCCCACAGAAGCCACAAAAGCTGACTGCTTCATAAACCTGGAGGTAAATAAAATGTTTTGTGACAGCGACTGCATGAGTAAGTGTCTTGCAATAGTTGTCACGTATAGAGAAACAGGATTTTAAGGGCTTGCTGGATCTTCGCACAGATTGAAATCCCATCCTATAACACCTTTTCCAATGTAGAACTGGCAAGGGGTGAGAGTGCGTTCGCCAATAGTTGTTACTTTCCAAAACTGACAATCCAACAAGCATGCCAACTTCACTTAGCGATCAGCCAGGTGTGTGGAAGTTAGAAAGCAAGCATTTGAACACTGTTCTCTGGCTCTATTTTTTCATTCCTCGCACAATATTGCAGTCACAGATTGTGAAAGTATGCGCCGTTATTCCCATTTGCATGATTCATCACATCTTGCCCTTCTCTACGACGGCAGGCATTTCACCCCACCATTCAAGCAGGGTCATTTGGTCTTTGGTCATGCCTTTAGGGTGGCATTTTAACACTTTTGAGTCAACTGGAAATCATGATATTTTACATGCAGAAATAAATAAGCTGTTTAAGAAGTCCTTTGCTGGGAATGTCTCAATCAAAAAGCGCCTGAGAATTCTAAAATGGAAAGCAGACACTTTCACATGTGCTCAGGCACACATACATGAGTGTATACTTCTGCTGTCCAACCAAAGTACAAAAGATCAGTTAATTTGAATAAATGGGGTCAAAAAATTATGCAAGCAGTATCCTCAAATTCAATGTGGCAAGTAGTTTCAAATAGCACAATACACACAGGTTCGTCAGAATAACTTAAGCCCTTACTTCTGTCCAGTAAATTCTTCCTGCATTTAGTCATCAATTAATTTGATTGTTGCATATCTAAGTCTGTCACTTCGTACCAAAGCATCTCACAATCTATCATAGACATCGCCTTCACAATGAATGCAGAGGCATTACTGTACAGTGTAGTACCGGACAGCAGTTTGAGAGCCTTTACAAACATGCCAAATTTGATTGTATTGAGAGTATCCTGAGAGCTGTCTTTAACGCGGCCCAAAGAAAAACACCAAGTTACTTTCATTTGCCTTAGGCTGATTTGGGAACCATAGGCGATATTTTGTCAAGGCTTTTAGGAATGTTATCACAAACACAGCACGCTAAGAGTTTATAAAACCTCTACTATCCCCAGATTATCCTTGAACTCTATGTTACCTGTGGTCGCTAAGCTGTACTTGGCAGCCATGGCTGACAATGAGATAGGTCATATGACACACATTGCTGGCCTTTATTACATTATTATTCCAGATTAGAGAGGGATTTCATTCATTTTCTGTAATTTATTAGTTTTGACTATATATGGCAGGTAAAGTTCCCATCCAGAATTTCATATGAGATTCATAGCAGTGCTCATGTGACCCAAGTCCAAAATCAACTGCAAACTAAATGCAGGATCTTTTGTAACGTGTCTGCAGCTACACTGAAATAATTCGGATGTCCACGAACATCTTATTCAATGCTGAACTACTCTGTGTTGATGCAGGGATGTTTCTAAATAAGGCTTTTCTGAACAGGGGATTTCTCCTTTTCAAACGTTCCCTCCCTTTTTATCCATGTCTCTCTTTTGGCAGACATGCAAAGTAAAAGTGTAGCGTATCATTAGATCAGCAGTGGCTTCGAGGACTCTGCCCCCATGGCAAGTTCAGGCTTTACAGCGAAACCTCACTCTTGCCCGAGACAATATTGCATTCCACTGCAGGGCAGATGGAGTCACATTTTTCAACTCTCCATCGACAAGATTTACTGTTTCGCCCACTATCTCTGTGATTTGTAGGTACAACCGACTTTGAAATCCCATTTACCTCTGCTCCCTTTGGCACAACATAAGGCTGAAATATGTTGGGGAATATCCTTGGTGTTCACTTTTGCTCTCTCCTGTCACAGAGAACGTATTAGTCTGCGTATATCGGTCTCGGCCCTGCAAGTAGTCACTGCGTCACCATTCTTGTGGAACCAAATATTTCACATGTGGATCAATTTCACCGTGCACCCTCTTAGTGTGGCCAGGCCTTAAGGCCATACTCTGATTATAGTTCATACAAAATCATATAAAATCAATACTGACTTCTTACTTGCATTAAGGTCTTTAATTGGAACAAGTATAGCTCGATTATCAGAACTGGGTTGTCTATCAAATTACCTTTGTTATGTTTAGTCTAGTTTCTTTGGGTGTTCAGAGTGTACATGTGCACTTAACAATGAAGTATATTTGTCATGATGATACTCGGAAAATCTGTATAATTCTATGCATTCAAGTGCATCTACCAGTGCCACCTTAATTTCTTATGCCAGTGCTTGAGGACATGCAAGCAGTTTGTTCTTTTAGGCTACTGTAAGAATCAAATTGGAAATCCCACCGTTCTTTTTTTTCTGTTCGGCCGTGGACCAACAAACTATCCGCTTTCAAGCCGTTTATGCAGCCAACTGGCTCTTCCTCTGTCTTTTAACTTTACCCACCACCAAAACACAGAAGCTTCAGTATTCAAGGAATGCTTGGCTAGGTTGATGCTGCAGCCTGATTACAACCCATGAATTAAGGAGCACAAGGATTACAAGGAACTGACAGAATGGCCTTCTTCCTGCATTAAATTAAATCCCCCTTTCTGTCTCTATCCACAGACAGCCAAGCCTGCGCTGCCAGGGGTAGGGCACCGTACCAGACCGCTGTAAGCTGTTTAACTTACATGAAAGTGTTATGGCTGAATAGAAAAGGACGACCCCTTCTTTCTGGTCACCGTATCCACCTCAAAAATCATTTGAACTTAAGCTCTGTGTTGAAAGAATCTCTGGTCTGCAAAGATAAGACATACCCTACAGGAGGCCTTCTGATGGCCTCTTCTCTTTGTGGGTTTGGTGATAAAAATGCTTTGGAATAGAACTGTATATAATGCCAGATTAGCTTTTCTGAGAATGTACACCATCAAAGACAAGATACATTTTTGTGAGGTTTGTGTGTACATTCTGGCAACAGTGCAGTGAGGGAAGAAGATTGCGTTTTGCTCCCAATATGAGACAAACTAACCCTCAGCGTTTAATTATGCTGAAATCTTTTGGGGTTCCGAATTCTGGGAATGCTTCAGTTTTCATGCAGTCATTTGTGAGCTTTTAAACGACTCTCATTGTGGAAACCAATCATAATATGTTTATCTGTAAAAAGGGGTTCTCATTTAGTAAGAGCATTCAAAAGGTTTATACCCTGGAGAAAAATGCCCTACGTTTAAGGCAAAAGCTTGAAATAACCCTCATACACGCAACCACACACTTTAAAAGCTGCCCTGTTTTCCATCATTTTAGATGACATAGAAAATTCAAAATATTAAATGCATTAAATCTGTCAGCATGCCAAAACAAAAACCAGGAAAGCGTGGATGTCTCTCAGCAGTAAGGCTGAGACGGCTGGATGATGTTGAACCTGATACAGGCCAGTCTTTGAGAAGGCTCCATCTTTGTCATCCTCACGTTAAAAGACATGAGCAGACACTGGCCAAACACTTCAAAGCACTGGGTGGAGAACAATCACTTTCAGAATTACTGGTTTCCTTTCAGCTTATCCCCTTTGCTGAGGAATTTCTTGTATGTAAATAGCTGTTTGTGTGGATTTGATCAGTTCAGACCACACCCTATAACTCAAGCCAAACTGTCTAGTCCCACTTGCAAAACCCCCTGCAACCTCATCGCCAGACCAGTAACATAGCTTTTCCATTGCTCTGTCAGATTCAATTGACAGACATGACCGACAGCTTTATCTCTTGGATGCGAGTAGGTTTTTGATCTCTTGATCTTTTCTCACATTTGAACCCACATGAAAGGCTTTAAGCCATACCAAAGAGGGTGGAGAATATGGCATCCTGTCTTCATGTGAGCTAATCCAAGCCAGGCGGAAGAGAGGAATGAAGACTGATGGATGGCCTGACATACAGACGAAGCTCGTGCATTGCCAGACCTAGAACACTGAAGCATGCACACTCCAGATCTGCATTCAGAGTCTTTGTTTAAGAATCTGTCACTGTGCTACATTACAACCACTTTTGTGTTTGCCATATGCCCAGAGAGCACTTTTATTGATTTGTACACATCTGAAGCTTCAATAAATATTTCTAATTCTGCACATTTAGAGCCTTCAGTTATCTTTACATACAAACATAACGATGTATCACTGACAGAAATATTTTATGCAGTAGATGTCAGCAGAATGCTACCAGCCAAAATGTTCACATAGCATGTAACCCCTTGTAAAACATTTCATTTTTATATTTCTGTTTGTGCAAAGGTTTTAGGTAGAAAGTGTTTTAGTGAGCTTTAGATGTGCAGGAGAGCATATTTTTGAACTTTGGCCAGAATCCCTTTTAAGTGATTTTGTTCATGTGAATATTAGCTCAAATGACACAGTGTAATATGGATGGTTACTTTTGAAGTCCACTGAGTATTTGCAAAAACTTTGCATGGCCATACAGCACTTAACCACATTGAGCTCAGATTCTGATTTGTTTGGGCCTCTGGCAAATACAGACAATATAACTCAGTCTTCCCATTTTACTCCATGCTCAATTTAAAGGCTGAACTCTGGCTTTTTTTCAAGCTCAGTGCACATTTTAATAACAGCACATTACTTAGACGGAGCCAATACACCGTTCATTAGACTTTGGTCGGGTTCAGCTTTCAGTCTGGGTTGGTTTTTAATACCAAACGCATCTGCAACAGTGAGTCAAACTATGAGTAACCCTCACTAAACAGTATCTCTATATGAAATTCTTGTAATCTTGTAACTCTTAAGGCCAAAAAAATCTTTCTAATCTTCCAACAAGTTTTTCCCACAGAAAATAAACAGGCGCCACCAAACTGCCCTCCTTTATAAACTCCACTGCTAATTAGTGGGCAGGTGTTTGAAATTGAGCCACCAGGTGTGGCTTGTTACACACATTTCACACACTGACCGACTGACACGCTGACAGTTTTTTTTTAATCATTCCTTCAGTGGCAAGAGTAAATACAGACATTAAAAACTCAGATTCAGCAGCAGATATCACAGGTTTGTCACCAAGACAAACGGTCAGAGAAGATCTCATGATAGAAATTCACATTATGCTTTTAAGATTACAAAGGATGGATGTAGAATTGTAGTTTTGTTGGATGCCTGCTTATATTGGTGCTGAAGGTAATAAAAAAGTGAATAAATTGGGAGAAAAGGCTCCTAAAATACCTGATAAAAAATAGAGATAAAAGTAGTTAATAGGTAGGGGGAGAGGCAAACTCTTTGAATAGAACAACCATATTTAATGCCTGGCAGAGGAAATGGATCCAGACAATAAAGGGAGACATTATTATAATATACAGAAGTCAATTCATGTCACTCACTTCTCATCATCTTATCATCAATCATTACAAAGTAAAATTTCAGACATGCAGGTTTTCACTCCTTGTTACATTTGATGGGTAAAAGTCAAAATCTGTGTGGTGTCACACTAGAAGTTGTAGAACATATCAACTGTAGTAAGTATAATTCAAAATGAGACTTCAGGAAATTGAGAAGAAGAAGGGTATATAATACATGCAGGATTAGGAAATAGGGTGTCGCCTTTTTTTCTATGCTGACTCATGATGATTTAACACCATAAATCACAATCACACAATGATACAATAGGTGGCAGTATGCACCTTTTTTGCCAATGAATACATAGAAGAAGAGGAAGACTTGTTACACAATTCTTTACTGATGAAACAGAAGACTATTTCTCTTAACATTACCTGTTAACTCAGTGAAAAAAGAAAGAAAAGGGCAAGAGAGATATAACACTCAAGGGAAATCTGAAGATTCACACTAGTGATGACAACCTGGATGAAATAAAAGGTTTAACAGTGTATATACTAAATCACTTTGACTTTTAATTACCTTTCCATTTTAAAGACCACCAGAACCTGACACTGCTCTGTTTATAGAAATATCAACAAATGGTATCATATTTCCAAACATAAAATCATGGTATAAACTGTATGTGTGCATGTATCACAGCTACGTTTTGATGGAATTCCTGAGCTAGTCTGCCTGACAAAGCAGTAGTCCCAGACTCTTGACTTCAGTAGACCTTAACAATAAATAAAACTGACAATGTGCTCTTTGTGGGTTGTCAAAACGATGAAATTGTCCATTTTTCATTGCACTTAGTCGGACTGCTATTTCTCACCTCCAGCTGTGCAGTGATTTATGGCCTGGTAGTGAGTCTATTTCGACCCGTCTGTCGCAAACTGTAGTTTAGCTTGTTCAACAGAGTCACTTAAGTAGAAATACAAGCACTTACTAACAGGCTTCCTGATTTACGCCCGTGCTGTTTATGCATAACCACCACCTTTCATTTCATCACTGATAGCACTGGTATTTTTAAAACTATTTCCACAGCTTGACAGCATTCATCGGCAGGCAGATAATTATGGAAATTAAAGATCTGTTTGAATATTGCACAGTAAATGCGTGATAAAGTCAGATGTGTGATAAATAAACAAACCCATAAAATTAGCAAAGAATGCAAAGAAGAAAAGCCCAGTGTCAGCAAAACTAATTAAGGGGAAGGAGACGATTAATATGTGTTCATTTCAAATGTTATTCTACTCAGAAAAAGTGCAGAGCAAGACAAAAAAAAAGGGGAGATGAAAGGAACAAAAGTCAAAATCACTGAGCAGTGGAATGGACTTTATTATAAAATACAGGTTTGGCAGCATTGTTAGCACACGGACAACAAAATAAAAGGCCCTGGAACAAGTGAGATGCTTCATCTGTGGAGGATAAACTCTTCATTAGTCATTAAAGCAAAGTGCAGTCCACAGGATAACCTTCAGGCAAGTACAAATATCTTAATCTGCAGTGAAATCTCAGAAAACAAGTGTTTGCTCATTCTACCCAGCTGTTGAACAAACTTTGCTTTTTTTAGCAAGCAAATTCTCGCAGAATTGTTAGAGTTGACTTTGAAGGACCTAAAAAAATGTTGTTTGGATTAAAACCTGGCAAATAATTGTTAATGGAGTTCTTTCTGTATACACTTACACTTGTAGAGAATGTAGATTTTCTGATTGGACGTAATTAGACACAACTATGTTAACTTAATGGAGAGCTGTTCATGTTCCGAGCTTATGGTCAGCCACAAAAATGTCTCACTTAAATATCCTCCTCAGTTTTCATTGGCTATAATAAGACACCAGAGAACAGATGCCCTGCAGGCATAAAAAAAGGAAAAGGGGAACAAAAACAATCCTTCTCAGTTGTTTAAACTTGAACTCTAACAGGCTGATGGGAGGTAGTTTTTGGGGTCATGTGTGCCACAGTGATTCCTCTCTATGCAGTGCCTCCCTGCGTACATCAAAGGTCCTCAGCATCAGCAGATAGCCAGTCAACCCGGTGAGCAAAAACAGCTGGGCCACAGCAAAACAAAGATGATATAAGCGGCTTCCTCCTCGGTGGCGGCACCAGAGCAGTCAACAATGATAAGCCCCAGCCTATATTATGTTTGAAGCGCAGTATCCCCCACTACCTCCAGCATCACCAAAACCAGACAATTTAGAGACCCATGTAATGCAAGAGGAAATATAAACTGTGTGACTCTTGAACCCTGTCAAAAGAAAATGTCTGGCTTTTCTCTCCACAACCGTTTTGGGGAAGTAGTGGGAGTGACTTTAACTTACAGCGACTGTGATCTGTGAAAGCATTCAAACATGCTTTAATGTCAACAAATGATATTGGGGGAAGCATAACGAAGCTACACAGGATGTGATCAGACATAAAAATGATGTACATGTGAAAATATTCCTGTCTTGTGCTAGAAGTGTGGCAAGTTGTTTCCTTTGTTCTTTTCTGGCATCCTGGTTCTTTTACTCAGCCAGGATGACAAAATCCCAGTGTCAATGAAACACAGCAGTACATGCTACATGCTTCCTGAAACAAATAGCCTGATCACAACTCTTAATATCTCCCATGTTTCTTCAACAGACCTACTGATGTAACAGACAACGCACTAAGCGTGTTGACAGACACAACAGGACAGGCTGCGGTGACTGCAGACTTTACATATGGCCAGAAAATCTTTTTTTTAAATTACTTGGACGAAACCTTTTCCGTTCAGACAGTCCCATTTTCTTGGGATGCACAATTTCCCATGGGATTAAGCTGACACTGCTCCAGGCCTAAATGACACGGGGTAAGCAGGGATCCAACTTCAGAGGTTGCCAGGAACAAAAGCCCTTGTTTTTTTTTTAAGTTTTAGCACACTTTCCATGAACAGGGAGAATCTAAGTCTATACATTCAGTCAATGCAACCAGGATTTGAAGGGAATGAACTTTTTGTCCATTTATACCGGGGTTCTCATATAATCCAAACAAAATGACAAGGTTAATGGGATAGAGCTATGTGAGGGATTATGTTAATGAAGGTGCTAATATGATTATTGTGGGCACACACAGTAGGCTGATGAGATTACTTTTAGTGTTGAATGGTGAGTAAGGTTAATTCTCTTGCTTTATGGTAATGGATGTATGTTTGTCAGATAACCTCTGACCTATAGCTTCTTGATTAAAACTAATAAAAGAGACCTCCTATAAGTATTAATTTTCACTTTGGCTGTTTTGAGTGTGAAGCATTACCATTCATAAAAGTAGGAGTTCTAATTGGCGATGTGTTTTTAAGTTGTAAATTCGTAGCCTGAAAGTGGGATTTCTTCATGTTTTGAAATAAGGCAATCAAAAGATGCAGATAAACAGCCAGAGAGTTTACATGACTCCATAATGATGTACGTTGTTAGCACATAGTTTGTTGGCAGGCTACTGTGGCTGCTGAGCTAAGTGGCAAACATGCTAGTGCTAGCCTCCCACATTGGCCAAGACAACATGGATGTATTATAACAACTAGATTCTGGACCGCCTTTCAGTCTTGCGTCCGATTTTTCCCAGTGGCTACTCAGAGTATTACAACAGAAGATCTCCTGTGGCCCAAAAACTATTTTCTATTGAGACCACGATTGTAAAAGAGTCATCTGTAAAACTGCAGACAGGACACCTCGAATGACGCCACCATTGTGGCCCAAGCAATCGAACGCCACTGCACATATTCAGTGGGTCGCATTACCCGGAAATGAAACTGGAGGCAAGCACTTCTCATTCTATTGAATAGGCACCTTCTTTGCCTCCAGGATCCAGTTCATATAATACATCCATGACTGTCAATAACTTAATACAGTTTATTCAAGAGATGCATCAGTACCACAAACTCGTGTCTCACATTGACTGTGAACCTACTTTTTCTGAGGCGTAGTTCATACTCAGTGTTATTCAAAATTGGTTAGATGGTGAAACACAAACACAATATGTTAGCTTCTACTTTGTTCTCTGTGGCTCTTGATTACATCAGTTGTCAGAACTGTTAAAGAGAGTTTGCCAGTAAACAGCCTGTATTTGTGTATCAAACTTCAAAAATTCTATGCAAATTGCAATCGATGTCCAGTATAAATGTTGGTGTGATCATGGCCCATTGAAAGCATCTGTCCATCCAGTTCAAAGCGCTTGGCTCAGAGTGTCATTACTGTCCCCGATTATGTTTGGAGAGCAGGAGGTGCCACCCAGACCCCCTGATCCCCCGAGGCCATCCAGAGCCACAGCCACGTCTGGCGAAAGTGTGAGTCAAGGACCTCACAGCCAGGCTGTTACGCCTCCATCTGGGCCCCTGAATTAAACATCAGCTAGGCAGACGGGCTCCCTGTCTGAATGCTTGAGGGACCAGGAACTGCGGCCAATTAACCCATGGCCAGTCTATTCAGACCTTACTTTGTAGCCAATTAAGAGGGCATATTACAGAAGGGGATCAAGAGAGACGATAAAACGTTTAGGCTTGATTTGCAATCAGTCACACAGGATACTGTCTACATAAAACACTAGTAACTGAAGGGGAGCACTTGATTGCAGTCATCATAAGCTATATACACACACTGAAAATGCTGTGGATATCTGTCTGGATTTTTGATAATTTGGTCAATTTCAGTTTTTTTTAGCTTTTTTAGCAATTAAATGCTGAACACGGAAAATCTTGCCCCGTGGCTTTATGCCACATTATGTCACTATGTCATCAGACACAAGTTTGTCTTTTCGACAGCTCACTTCCTCTTCTACACCCCTCTAGGACGGGGAAATACTACTGCAGATGAGGCAACACAGATGGAGATGGAGATGGAGATGATCATAGATGTGGCCCATTCACAAGCCTCCAGTCCAGCCTGTAGTGCCCTGTTATATTGCACAATACAAAAGGGGCTATTGAGCAAATCATTTATTTTGCTGCCCAGAAAAATAATCATGGTCATTATGTGTCTTGTTGTTCATGATTTCAATGGGTTTTTATGAGGGAGCTATGGGGTAGAAACAACAGATTCAACGAACAGTGAATGGGTGAAAACATTTGTAGGTTAACAAGATGCAGACAGTGGCTGCTCAGCTTTCACTGAGTGTTTCAAGGATGCATCTTCACTGTGTGCAGACAGTATTAGGACAGGGATATGTTTTTCATTGATTTGGCTCTAGTCCAGCATTGAATATGAAATAAAACACATGAAAAAAAACACATATTATATACTTATTATATCAGTACACCCCCCTCAGAATAGCTAGCATTGTGAAACATTTTGGGTGATCTTCAGCGACAACAGCCGATAATTACGAAATGTATATTAATGAAAGGTGTTTGTTTAGTGAGAGTTCTCCTTCACAGAATCCACAGGCATAAAATGGATGGGAAGCAGGTGGAAGATGATGTGATAGCCTATAATACATTAAGAGAGAAAAAAGAAAAATCAACGTCAAACTATAAACATTTTCATTTTTCCAATGCATTGATCTTTTGCTGGCATTGCTGACACAACTGCAATGGGTGCTGAAACAGGCAAAGTAAAAAGCTGGATCAGTAAACTGTTCCAGCTGACAACCTTCATTGCATTTCCATGTTAGCTTTTTGTTGCCAGGTACAGTATTGCAGACATTGATCATGAAGGTGGAGAGTTGGGAATAGGCACCTTCTTTGGCTCATGTCAGATATGACATAAAACACAAGCATACCATATGTCTGCTCTGCTTTTTCCCTTTATCTGTGAACCTGCTGCTTTCTCCTCAGCATGCACGCACACACACACACACACACACACCCATTTACACACATGTTCCTATTTGTGAGCAGGCAGGGAAAATTCTTGAAGATATAATCTTTACAACATTTGTAACTAGGAATTCATTGCATTCAGGTCTCAGTACGCCCCCTCAGAATAGCTAACATTTTACATCAATCTGCTCCCTCAGGGTAGGAAAAAGTGTAATGACTGTGAATCTAAAAGAAACAGGTGTTCTCGCTACGCGTAGCTTTGAAGGTGCTGAGAGTTACAGAAAGATTGTGAATCACTGCTAATTGCATGAAATTATAGTTGCGGGGTGCAAAATGAACTCATTCTGGTGTAGCTCGAGACAACACAGTTACAGTAGTACTTTGGAGGGTTGTGGATGCCATGAATTATAGAATGACAAGGGTATTTCTAGATGTTGCTGAACAATGACTCTGGTTTACTGGAAATGCTGTAGGGGATTTACAGAAAGCTCACATGATTATGATGATTGTGGTACATTTCAAGAGCATTTTTTAAATTTAATAACATGAAAAAATGCCAACTCAGTTTCAAATCCGTCAAATTAAAAAAACCAAAGGAAAATGTGCCATTTTAGTCTTTTTAGATTACAACCACTAAGTCAAATAAGGTCAGAATATGACAGGGTTTGGCTGGAGCCAACTGTTTTTGTTTGTTAAAAGTTAAAGGCCGTTTCTGTACAACAGCTCTTCTCTCAAGAGAAGATTTATTGAGATTAATTCATTTCATTTTTAATTGACAGCATAGCCACCATCACTAATTAAATCACACATACTCTATAGCTGAGCTGCTCAACTGAAGGCACCAGAACAAAAGAATTTGTAACAGATATTTACATGAGGCTGTGGCCTCTCATTATTCAGCTGCTTTATCAGAAAAGGCAGCCCTGACTAAACCAATTTAGAGTAGACAAATAAAAGTAATTTGTATTCTTTGACAGGCAAAAACCAATAACCAGGATGATATCATGCAAAAGCCAGCAGGGAAATATCTAACTGATGATAAATCTTGCAACTCCTTTGATAATATCTCAGTAACTTAATATAGTCTGTAGCTTAACTTGCTGAAATATTGTACTGTGTCTTGCTGGCTGCGTTCTGTTTGCACATATCAAGTCAGTTATAATCTGACAAGGTTTTTGATATGGTGTTATTCAAATCCATGTTAATTTAAAGTACGTGCAAATCTGATGGTTACCTCAGCAGTTTGGCATAAGCCAAGATTTTAAACAAGTACAGACTAAAATAATACACAAATCTTGAGTTAAAGAATACATTGTTTAACGGGTTAAGAATTCAAGTAGCATTAAGTGATTTTCTGAAGCACTAAAGGGCAGAATGACTTCACAACAAAGAAATTATTACTTAATGTAGCACCTGCATCTTTGAAACCTGGTGGTAAACAACACACGGACTCCCGCTGTGCCGCATTCACAGCTTTTCACAAACTAGCAGCAGGGTTATGCATTGGCACACACAGTGGGGGAGCCTTTGGTAGTACAGCCGCTAGCCGAGCTACTATTTTATACTATTGTATTATTCATATTTTTTTACGAGGCTGACTTCGAACAGAATTTGAGGGCACAGATACCCTTTAATGACATGCTAGTATACTACTGTTAATACATAGTACAAGTTTAGGTATCAGTGGGTTTGAGTAACAAGCCCCCGGCAGCTGGCTTACAAAGTCACAGTCAACAGATGGACAAATGCCACAGTGTTGGATGGGTCTGTCACAACAGTTTGACTGGCGGGTGAGTTTTGAGTGACAGCCAATGCCTCGTCCGAATCTGTCTGTGGTCGAAGAAGAAGAGTTGTTAACCTCTAATTTAACCTAACCTCTATTTCAAGCTTTTTTAACTTTTCACGTCTATATTCTTCTATTTCTTTTTGTTGCACATTTATACTATTTTGCTTCCTTCTATACATTAAGATGATAAAGAAATCTTTCAAATGCTTACTTGTGACAAAATGTAATATGTGTAATATTAGATGTTATTCTGAGATTACTCTGGTATCAATTCTCCAATCCTGTTATTATTTCCTCATTGAATGTATAGCTGTATAGCTGTGAAAATTGTATCTTCAAAAATATATGAACAGGTTGCATTTAACATATGTGTTTGTGTTCAACAAGTCTAAAATGAACAAAAAACTGAATATCTTAATCTTATCTTTCATGTATTTCAACAATGTTTTGACCACAATTTCTTTCCATCTGGTCACGCTCATTGATCACATGTGACAACATAGATCACATATGTCTATAAATATTCCTATGATATAACCATGTTGCAAAATGTTTTTTGCCACATGACTTTGACAATGTGCTTTGTTGTCTTTAAAGAACTGAAACTAGACTCTTGACAAATAGATTTTCCTTCCCACTGAAGATTCACTTCGTCTTTTGAAATTTTTATGTGCTAGTTATATTCTGGGTTGCAAACTGTCTCCTTCTCAGTCAGGGCTTGAAAATCAACAGATCACCCTGAGGACTTAGGAAGGAGATAATTCAATTCTCAAGTGATACCTTGATCCACCCTTGGACATTATGGCGTATTTTGCCGCCACACTTGGTGTTATCATTCTGTGGGGATTCATCAACCTCTCAGCAGCAAACAAGGATACTTGTGAGTTTTATGCTGCTGTTGGGCAAAGTCTGACTCTGCCGTTAGCCTATGAGCGACTGGCAAACTCACATGTGCTGAGATGGACTCATAATAGCACAATCATTTTCTACAGAGAACAAGGCAGAGTGTCTTTTGGAAAGGCAGAGGACGTTTCCGCAACAGGATCTCTTTTGCTGAAGAAGCTACAATTCTCAAGTGCAGGTACTTACCAGGCAAATGTGCTGCACCCCAATGGTACACTGGCTAAAACATGGATTGGTCATCTCTGTATGATTGACAAGGTATCAAAACCTCAACTCACCTACAGCTGTAACTTCAAGTCTGGTGCTGTTAATCTAAACTGCAATGTTGCTAAACCTCAGGGTTTGACGTTCTCATGGACTCTCGATGAGAAGACCTTAACAAGCGAAACAAGACAAACTCTGAGCATATCATTGGCACAGCTGAAAGGGGAGAGGAGCTTTACATGTAGTGTGGCAAACCAAGTCAGCAAGGAGAAGAGTGACATTGTCCGTCCAATCTGTAAAAGTCCATCACCAACGCCACCACCTTTGCTCTGTTTTACATCCAAAACCGTTGTGGCAGCTCTTGCAGGAGGAGCAGGTCTGATTCTGCTTTTGCTCATTACTATCATAATATTATGTTGTTGCCACAGACGCAGCAAAGAACAAATGAGACTCGGGGATAAAGGGGGGCTCAGGATGCTTTCTCTACACAAACGAGAGCCTGACTCCATCAGCCCAGAGTATGAGACTATGCACCCGACTGAGGACTCTCCACCCCTGAGCATTGAGCCTTCACCCAGAGCCTGCTATGAGACTGTTTCTCAGCCTGAAAGTCAGACTGAAAACAGGCCTCTACAGCTATCCGCAGGTGCTGAAGGACAACAACCTTCACCGGTGCCAAAGCCGAGGACGAAGAGCCCCCAGACCCCAAACATCTGAATGTACTTCCCTCTTTTACCATCCCAGGAATTTTCAGGAACCAAGATAAAAAAGACTTGAAAAACATACAACTGAACCAAAACGAAGATAACTGTTATGAAAATGTCATTTTTTTCTGCACAATTTAAACCTTAACATTCTTTATTACTACAAGCATTTGGTGTTTATCAATACAGATGCAGTAAATTGGCAATGGAACCATCTGTGTTTAGGATCTGTGAGCTTAATCATGGTGTGCTATGTACCTGGGAGGGAATCCTTGTAGCAGCAAAACAATTATTTTCCTTGCAACTTTAAATCCCAGCTTATCAGTGTTGAAGTTTTGTTGATAATGTTGTTTTAAATCTAATGGTCCTAGTGGTGTGGGTTAAGGGTTTGTGGGAGTATGTCAGAGGCATTGTCTGATCTCTGGTAAAAATTATAATGCCAGAAATCGTGCTGGATGAATTTCAATCCTGATGTATCGTTCTAATGTGCTAATGTTACTGATGGTCCCATCTGTTTGATTATGAATTAGCAGAGCCAATGTATTTCTGTGATATTCCATATTTTTCACATTGTCAGTAAATCCTATGAAAAGGCCAAAACCAACAGAACACTGTTTTGCAGTACTTTCCATCTTACTTAACCCAGTCTGTGGCACGTCTACTGAGGACATAAGTCTAAAAAAAAATGAAAAATTAATTAATATCCTTTTATGAATACAATATTTCTGTAAGAAGAAAAAGTTTTACGTCATATACAATACATGTTAGTATTGATTCATTGTTGGTTTTCATCTTTTCATGGAAAATGTCTGACAAATATAGTATAGTACACTGCCAGACTTTTCCTTTAAGTTTGTTTTTGTAAATCTTAATTGATACAGTATGTGAACTATTGTATTATAACAAACATTTGAACATGTTTTGCCCTTTTCTATCTGAAACACAACTTTTCACCATTGACTTTTTATTCATGTAAGCATTTTATTGAATGAAGTCTACTTTTAGCAGCTCCATTGATAATTGCATCCACTGTACACAGTAATCTTTCTGGGTTTTCTGTAACATACAGTAATCACCTTGTATATTTACATATTTGGTATTTGAAATAAATAAAGATGTTGAAAATGATGTTATATCTCATATTTGTAAGGAAAACTACATTAAGCAGCTTATCTGTGTCAAACACAGCCCTTTGTTCCAGCTTCTTACATGTCAGCATTCTTGCACTTATTAAAATTTGCTTGCTTGCAAGAAGTTATTAAAGGGAAAAAAAATCAATAGAGGAATGGATTAGCTAAGGCAAATATCTATTATCTCCAATGGGTAAATGGTAATCCACACATGAAAGTGTTTGCTGTCTCGCCTAATGCTGTGTGACAGCCACATAATGGAATCCCCCTGAGCGTCATCGCCTAAAACTTACAAGCCAATGTCATCTTTTGTCAGGCCCTGCTCCACTCCTGCTCTCTTTACATGGCTGAAATTTCAGTCCAGCCGGCAGGGATTTGGCAGTAAAGCTGGTATCTGCTCCTGGAACAATGCCATTTGTCTTTCTTGAGAAACACTGAGACTTGGCTGGCAACACGCCATGTCACTTCCCCTCACTAGCTAAAAATGTGCACCGTATACAAAGACAGACCAGTAGAGCAGCCTGCATATGCATACTGTATTCTCACATACAGTAAACACACACACACACACACACACACACACACACACACACACACACACACACACAGGGGACTATGTTTCATGATACAACTTAATGAAACACATCTCATATGCCTTTGCCAGATCTGCCCTGGAAATGGAAGGGAAATACTTCTGAAATGTGTTTAATCAGTGGCTCTTGGAGTCTAGAGGATATACCCTTTTGATCTTGGAGTGTGTGTGTCCAGGAAAGAGGTCAATTACGCATGGAAAGTATTTATACTCATGTCAGATCATTCTTATAACAGTTTTCTCGTCTTCACGGGCTGCCAAGTCTGGGGAAAGTACAAACCAAATCAGAAAATCAGAGGTCAGCCAGCGCAGTGGCCTTTTTCATCAGATTGGTCTGAAAATACAGAGATGATTATGACCTATTAGCATTCTTGAGACAATTTAGCACTCATTGACCTCAGTCCTTTTTCTGAATCTTGAAGCATACAAAGCTGCGAGTTAGTGTTGTTGAAGCCACAATCTCCCAATCAGTTCCAAGTGTATTGAAAAGCCAAAATGGCTGATTACTGTTAAAAACAAAACTGATATAATGACCTTGGATACCATGTTGTTTATAGCTTTTCATTCAATGCGGAAAATGAGTGGAAAGCTTAGGTTGTGGTCTCGCTGAACACCACCATAGCTTTGCATTAAAACTGTGTTAAATCCCATTCCAAATAAAATTTGCAATATCTGTCAGTAAACCCGTCCTCTTTATTTGTTCTCCGCCATCTGTACACCTCACACTTTTTTTCACACGCTTTTCTTCACACTGCATATGTGATTTCTGGACCGGCCCTGCACAGTCTGTGGCTGCCTGCAGCACACCAAATCAATTTCACAAATTTGTTGAGGAATCAGCTGTACTGATTATTAATGGAGGCAGAGTACTTTCCAGACCGCAGCAACATTTAGCACCTTGCTGACACTGGATGTCTGAGGCCAAAGCGTTCTAACATCTAAGTGGGCTAAGCTGACGTGTATAAATGTGGATAAGTAACTGTAGCATCACAAGCTGAAAGATAAATTCCAAAAACAACTGTTTTTTAGAGGCCAAAAAATATGTTAAACCTGCAGTATTATTTCATGGACAACTGGGGGAAGCAGAAGAGCACCTTTTAAGGTGATATGGAGAACTTGTTGGCAAACTGTTTCTTATCAACGAATCCAGCAGTCACGGAGCAACGTTGTCATTTATTTGGAGTTGTGTTTCTGTCCACCTCATGAATGGAAGTCCAATATTCACTCTCTTGTAACTCTGGTTTTGGGCTCTATTATGTTGTCCAACTAATATCTAACCATGTCCATCTGCTGCTTGGTGCAGAGCACGTATTGTACACCAGGTTTTTAGAGCTTTCTCTCTATATAATGAGCTGAGATTGAGCCAAAACAGTAAATGTATGGCCAGAGCTGAAACTCACTATAAAGCTCCATGAAGCCGAGGAGATCTGACTGATAATTCTCAGTAGTTTCATCACTACAAGCAATTATAACTTTGTTTTCACCTTGTCATTTAATACATGGTTAGTATAAAAAATATTGAGTTTAGCCACTCTAAAATGAACTTAATCTTTTGTAGGTATGCTTGATATACATTCAGGAAGAACAATGTTTCAGATGTTTTGTAATTTAAATTACAAATTCTATAATTAATTATATATTAAGGTATATTATGTTGTTTTGAGACATATAATTAATCTTCTCAGGTTACATTACAGTGAAACTGCATTTTAATCACGTCATGACTGATGTGTCCATTCAATGACTTGTTTTACTCTCCATAATAATAATGATAATAATAATAATAACTTCATTTGTATAGCACCTTTAAAAACAGAGTTTACAAAGTGCAAAACAGGGTACAAGAACATCAGAAAGCCGCACAGAGAGGCCAAACAAAAGCAAGGATTACAATGAATTTACGTAATAACAAGCTAACATCAGCTTTGCCATTTGGTTTAGCTATGCAGCAGTTACACCTGCCAGTTTCTGGGTGTACATATGAACTAACCTCTAAATAGAACTAGGTTGTTTCATGCTGCCATTTAGTTTGTACCAGTGGCCACTTGTAGTATTGCAACAAAACAATTTTCCATTTTCATTAAAGGGAGTGGACGCTACCTTTGAGTCTGGCATTTGGCCTACTTCCTATATTACATCCATGGGTGCAATTTAGGAATGTGTAAATCATCAATCAGTAAACACTAATGCCTATGTTAAGTTTGAATTCACAAACAGTAAGTGCCTCCATGATCAGTTTTAGGTATGTTAGTCAAAATGATTTGATTCTGTTAGTCAAAAGATTAACATGTACAAACCACATTATAACTTGGCACATGGGTCAGAGCTGCAGTGCATCGATTGTTCATGTGATACTTTGAGGACCTTTAGTACAGTAAGAGTCCTTAAAGAACCTGAAAAGTACTACTCACAAAACTTTTGCACAGGTTTACTGTCCTCTGGGAAAAGAGGTCACCTGACATTTGGGATTAAGTGTAAACTGAAAAGCTTGTATGACAACACCATCCTGTCCTAGAAAAATCTGACTGTTGTATACTTCTTTGTCATAGTTACACAAGGATAGCTTGTTGAATCTCTGTTTATAAAAGGATTTTTTTTTACTGGATTCCCAAGCAGAGCAGTTTCTCAGTTACTTGCACCCAGGCCAAATACTCCATCGTTGTCGACTTTGACATGGTAAGACTCCAGCAGAGACTGATTCTATGAAAACCCGTGACAAACAGGCTTCCAATACGTCTCTGATCTGCAGCCTAACAATTTCATAATTCTCGTCATGGGTGACTTGATGTAAAGTTGCAGAGAGCACATGTTTTCAATAAGGCGTTGGAAGAAAAAAAAATGAGAAAACAAAGAAAGGTTTGATAGGTTTTTGGATTCACTTTTGTGTTTTGATGCAGATGAAGTCCTTACCACTGTCTGCACTTCTAGAACAACAGTTCATTAAATTGAGTTTATGGGGATAATGAGGTCATGGAGGACAAATCTAAACATTTATATCTGGCTACAGTTCTGTCACCTTAAAACCAACTTTGCAGAAGCCTAATGAGAAATCACAGGTTGAGTCTCAAATTTGGCATCTGCCATGGTTAGGAATGCATGTATGAATCACTTTGATACCATAGCATATGTCCAGCACATGAGATGCAGGGGTCACACAGTGAGAGGAGATGGACAGAATCAATGTTCAGACCATATTGAGTAGAACAAATATTCCCATAATTTCATTCTAATGCCTCAGCAGCTGCTCTGAGCCAAAGAGGCTGGCGTGTGAAAAGAGAAAATGCTGGGAAAACAACAGCCCTTTGTCAGACACAGACCTAGACAGGAGCACTGCTGCCATTTGTATCCAGTGAAGGAATGTGACAGCACCAAGGTCTACAGACATGATACAGAACATCGCCGGCCTCAGCAGATACTTTAAGAATAGTTCAGTGGAGCAAAGGACTAGTGTAATGTGATGTATTTAGTAGTCACTGGTTAAAAATAGTACAAGTTACATATTTGAAGATACCATATGGATTCACTGGGAATATTGAGTATTCAGTAGTATTGAGGATCTCTGCAAAAGAAAATATGATGAATGTTAGTTTCCATCCACAACCCTTAATATTGACGTATTTAGCTAAATTATAAGTTGTTGCGAAATTAACAGATGGTGATATTATGTGCTCCCCCTGCTGGTAATATCATGCGTGTGTAATGCACTTTTTTCCCTTCAGGCGTGCTTGTCCAGCCTAATTAGGGACAAACCTATGTAGACATAGAACGGAAACTGTCTCTGTCTACATCCTCAGCAGCAGCAGCAGCACCAGCAGCAGTTTGAGATGTGAGCAGCCTAAGTTGTTATTTCTTTGTTTGGGATGGTAGCTCCACTAGTCCTGTTGTCACAGCTTTGTTTCTGTTTCTACTTTTTGTTTTAGGCTAGGTTTCAGGGTGGCCTGCCTCCCTTTTGTTAAGTTTGGCTGCCATATCAGCTCCCCATTTCATTTGCTTACCATGGTTTTATTTTTTTTCAGGGGGGGTGGGTGGGTTTTTGAGCACCAGATTTATCTTAATGTTTTTGATTAGCCTTTTTGGAGGTCATAACAGAGGAGGAAGAAGAAAACTGTGCAAAGGTAAAGTTACATCCTTCATCTACATCATGATTTACTCTCTAAGTCGATTTTTCTCCAAACTTTAGGCTTGTCCACTTAGGCTGGTGGATGGAAAATGCACCTACTGGCTTCCCACTTGTACATTTCTATACACTTGTACACAGTGTATAGAAAGAAACCAAGCTGGAGGTAATGCTACCAGGAACTGAATGTGAACAAGTGCTTTACCTCTGCATGACCTGGCCCTGAGTCGTTATATATAGACCACGTTTAGGCTCAAAATGCTATTGCATGCATACAAGATACTATCCATTCCTATGTTTTGGTTCATTTGTGCACATGAGATAAGTGTATATGGAGGGAGCCAGCACTTTCTTCAGGTTAATAAACTGTGCGCACAAGTGGTTCTGTTTTATAAAACTCA
The DNA here is from genome assembly GCF_042242105.1 of Pempheris klunzingeri. Lineage (NCBI taxonomy): Eukaryota > Metazoa > Chordata > Actinopteri > Acropomatiformes > Pempheridae > Pempheris > Pempheris klunzingeri. The sequence goes on along the minus strand of NC_092016.1, from coordinate 8,723,343 downwards.
ATAACAGTGGAACTCCCACAGAAGGCATAAATGGACATAGACACGACCTGAATTATTTGTTCATATATCAAAACTTGTGGCAGCTCTTATACTCATTTGAGCTGTCAGGGTGTAGAACAGTAAAGAAAAAAGTGTAGTTTAACTTTTGTCATATCTGTAAGGTTCTCCATAACACTTAGCCCTTTATAGCACCACTACCATTAACGTGTCACACAGATCTATAAACCATGATTGGTTGTGATATCTCACTGATCAATGAATTATGATTTATTGCACTCATATTGTAGCAGACTTTGCAACTGAGGATAAAAATAAAAGATTATTAACAGGTAATTAGAGGCGTGAATGTCATAAAAACAACAATATAATGCATCACTCATTGTTTCTATGTAGGTTGCAAAAATTACATAATCAGGAGAATGCACAAAAAGCTAAAGTGTTTTGTCTCCATCTTGGGCGCTGCTACGAATTCCAGGTGAAGGTCCCATTGAGGGGATGAGTCTAAGCAAACATTCCAGGAGAATCAGCTGTAGACAAAAGAAAGGGGGTAAACTCCAGTTCACAAATGCTGTAAAGCAGGCCTATCATTTCCACTACAACCAGAGCTCTGTAATAAAAATGCTTCTATCAGCCAAATTACCCATCCAAGGTCTTGCAACTGATATAAATCAGATGGAAGAAAAAAAAATTCCACCTACTGCTCTAATAAGCATCTTGTGTGCCCAGACTCAACATTCATGCAAAGATCAAACATTTCATAACATTCTTGGAGATATAGTGCATGTGTGCCAACACAAAATTACAACCTGGTAAAAAAAAAAGAAGAAAAAAATCCATATAACCCTCTGCTTATGATGTGCATTTTGCACAATAAGACTTTTTGATATGAAATGTTTGGCTAAAGCATTTAAGATAACTCCCCCAGATAGTTGTAATACCTTTTGAGGAACACCCAGAAGAGAAGAGATAATTTGGATAGTTTGATGCCTTTGTCTTGGTCTATGGACCTATCTCCCCTCAGAGAAAAGGATCCCTTAAGCCTTATTGTGAGTGTGGATTCATGCAGTGATAACAGCACATCAGTGAAGGGCCGTGCAACAATAGTTCAAGATGAGAGAGGTGTAAAGGTGCGACAGAGGGCTAACAACACAAGGTTTTGCTTTGGCTATGCAGTGCCTATCAGGCAAAGCATCAACACAACACTCCAATAGCCTCTCTGTGTGGCCTTGGGTTCTTTAAAGGTCTTTGAAAGGTACCCTGCTTTTTGCAGTGGCCTTCTACTGGAAAACTGCCTTGAAAAGTACTTCATCGCCAACATAGATAAGAGCTTTGGAAAGAAAACAAGTGTTTGCATGTTATTTATTGCCGCCATGGAGACGAACAACTCAGACAAAAGTAAGAAAACAAATTTAAGTTGAGTCGGGCAAGCAACAGACATGACCAGAACTCTCATTGAGAAGTAAAAGCTGTGACACACGCAATTTTTAAGATTTGTTTTTTAAATAATATGCATCAATGCATGAAGCGAGCGATGGTAAATACAAAGTATTAGCCATTACTAACAAGCCACCTTTAAAGTGCATTTTCAGTTGTCTGTAGTCAGAGGTTAGTAGGTTAGTGACTGTTACAAAGAATGTACAAGTTTTAACTGCAGTATACAAGGGTCTAATTAGAATACATCTAATCGTGTGTCTAACAGGTCTTCTGGGCCAATTAATATGAGTCAGATCTTGTCCTTATGGCAACTGACAGACAGTCTGGTCAGTGTGGCCACTGATGCTGCACTTTGTGCCAATAAATGTGACACAAGCAGCTGGGTGGTGTACGTTGCTGAGCTGCAGTACCATATGGAGTGCTAAAACGGAATCAGAAATCCTGCTGCCATCATGGCACGTGAAAAGCTCATGAATCTTTCTTAAGGGACACATTATATTTCATTCAGCACTGTCTGGCATGTCCATGTGCGAAATGGGAACAATGGCAAGGGGTAACGGCATGAGGCAAGAATTTGAGGTTGCTTTGAGAACAATACAGAGAAGCTTCAGCACAGAGGGTGGCTACATGGTTTATTTTTAGAGTGCCAGAAGAAAGATTGATCAGAAGTCTTCTGACAGGAAAGTTAAGAATGCATGTTGTTTAGTTTATGCGTTTCAGGCCAGCCACCATTTTGATTTACTACTTGCTTACAAAGACCACATAGTTTCTCTCAGCAGACAGACTCCTGAAGAAATTTGTTCTGTTTCTTTTAAAAAAGATTCCAGATCTATTCTGCCTACTGACGGTTTTGTCCAGCTAATTGGCATTAGCTCTGTGAGTTGGTTGAAAACTTTTTCTTGACTTTCTGATGTTTCCAGTTGACTCTAAATACGGCCTAAATATGCACTTCATGGCTACACTATGCTGCTATTACGCTAAAACAACATGACCTAGGTAAAGTGTCAGCATTGCCAACCCTCTCTCAGGTAATACGTTTCGCTGGAGTTGCTGAACTCCTCTTCCTTATCTTCTTGGAGCAGGACAAAGCTATTTCACAATGAATATGTCAGTCCAGGCTTCTTCTGATGAAAACTGAATCCCACACAATAATGTACTGTAGGCCACACAAGGCAAACAAAACAATAAATACACAACAGTTAACATCAAGTTTAGTCAGAGAATATGGTGATATTAGTTTTCATCCTAGTTTGATTGGATGTTTGTGTGTGTGTGTGTGTGTGTGACTGGGAGGAGAAGAGAAAGAAAAAAGGGGAACTTAAGGGTAATAAATGTTTGTACATTAATAGTAAAACTAATACTAGCACCACCAGCATTACTACTACGACTCCTATTACTACTGCTACTGATATTTTCTCAGGCAGATTTGCATCTATTCAATCGACACATTTGAGGGGCCTGAGGATCACCTTACAGTCCATCATTCAGGGCCACAAGGTGACGGAGTCTCTGGGTGTCCTCAGTCAAGTTCATAAAATACATGCATACATATATTCGTCTCCTAAATCCTCCTCTCAAAGCTCAGCATTACAGGCACTCACTGGATGGCTAAAGATGTGCTTTGAATTTATATAAGTACGTTTCAATATAAGTATACTCTATTATGAAAGTAGAACTTCTTGAGATAGCAAATGGAGGCTGGAGAGCTTAGTTGCAGACTGTGATGAAAGCTTTTCATCGGCCATTGTAGTTGCCTATTGAAGTGGCTTCGTCTGTGTTTGAGTAGCACTACCACGAGACAGACTGCAGTGAGTGCCCCTCTTGCCACGCTAATAGACTTGCTGTTGTGTGTGTTTGTGACTGTGGGCATGTTTGAGTGTTTGAAGCACGCAAGACACACACAAACACGCACGCACACATGCATGCACGCACACACTCACGCAATCAAACAAATAGACTTGTACAAAGAGCTGCCCAGATACACACATTGTCTGAAGCCCAGACAGGAAGACATGCTCAGAAACACTTAAACTGGCTGTTAATTAGAGCAGGTAGACAGAGGGGGTGGGATGTTTTGGGGGGACCGACGTTGTTGGGGTTTTGAGGGGCTTTTGAAGGATGAATAGCTGGACAATAGCGGGCCTTTCGTGTGGGTTGAATATAATCACACCCTCATGCAAAGACAGAATGACTGAGAATCACAGCTTAAGTTATTTCCATTGAGTCCCGGTGATGGAGAGTGTGCAATCAAATGTTTAAGTGTCTAGGAATTTCCCATTTTTCTCCTGTCCAGATTGTATCTTCCTTTAACAGAGGAGGGTTAGTCTACATGTCTCTTGGGTAGAAGAAACCAGACCCTATTATTTAGTCAAATGCAGAGAAAAAGTGGCTTCTGAGTAAAAAGGACCTTCAGAGAAGTGATTGATGTGAGTTAACCCTGTCAGGGTTATGGATCAGTGCAAAGCGGGACATAAATCACTTCCAAATGGCCTTCCCTACCTCTGTTAGATCAGACTGATACACTCTTTGCTCTCTCTGCTGCCTCTATAAATGTCCAGAATATCTTTATCTTTATCCTCAAACCATTTTAGGTATTTTTATACTGGCAGTAAAGCTGAAGAAATTAGCTTAGGTTACACTTGTTAGGAACAACAGTGCCCTCCTTAGCTCATGTGAAGCAAAGCCGCTGTTTTCCAAATACAAACTCCAGGAGCAAAGTATAGGCTATTATATTCTGAAATAATGTCACAATAAAATGATCTGCCTCAGATCACTGAATTTTGTAAAGTTTAACCCTTGAGTTTTGTTTAGATTGGCTTCACTTATTGTTTGCAGGTTCACAAATGTGCTCCTGTATGTGTAAATAATAATTTTCCCTAATAATTGCAGTATTTTCTTCTGGCCTTATCGAAACACAATATGTAAAAAAGTATTGAAATGGTAACCCTTCCCTGTGCCACAAACTGGACTTCAACACTTTATAAGGATGACAATACAGAACTTAGCAGACTGCAAATGTTTAATAAAAGACAAGGTAATATACAGTATGTTATCCTACATAGTGAGATTACTTCTGCTCCCTTCTTGACCTCTTATTAACAAGCTGCTAATAAACCATAAATCATGTTTATGAGCAATTCTTGTAAAAGTCAGAAAAAAGTCATGTAGTATCAATCACGAAGTTATAAAACAAGGCTATGTATTATTTTGGAGCTGTTAAAGAGGACCGGGGGTCCCTGAGACCTCAAACAGAGCATCAGGTCAATGCATTATCCTGTTATTGGATTTCTCTATCATTAAGGAAGAGCCTTTTGGTCACGTTTTGATTTTTGTTAGTCTGCTTGTGTGCAGCAGGAAAACAATTGGCTATGGAAAAATAGACATAATCTATTCTGAGCTACCTTGACAAGAATTCCCTCAAGACCACTAACGTGTTTTTTATAAGCTTTGCAAACTTTTCCACTGAACAGATACAGCATGTCGCTTCGTTTTCACACAGTATGAAACCCCCAAAATGCTCAAGCCACAAGACAGAAAATGTGGGATTTCTTTTTTTTTGAGAGGATTTCAGTTGCTTGTATGGTGTGTTGTCTGTGTCATCACATGACAGGGTGTGTGTGAGGAACTGGATTGTACTGTATATAGCTCGCGGGCCTCTTGTTAGCGTGAAATGCAGGCGAACAAAGGCGACATTCTGTTAAGGGGTTTAATATACCCTGGTGACGTGAGCCACAACAGTGTGTAAAAATCTCCAGAAAGCTCATTTGATTGGAGTGTTAAGCTGTTAAAAATAATTAGCCCCCCCTCTCCGCTGTTATCCAGTGTCTTGCCTGTTTCACACACAAAAGACGGGCCACAGCTCAAAGCTGTAGCAGAGCCTGGTCTTTGCCTCATTCATTCTTAGTATGCTGACATGGGACAACATTTTCCAGACTGTTTAACAGCCTAAAGTTTTACAATGGGAAAGTATTTTCCACAACGAAAACACTGCCACTGGTCATAATGTGTGTATTTCCTAAACGACTGTCAGCAGGCTTTTATGACTACTTTGCTTTGTTCACTGTGATAACTACAGCTTTGTTTGTACTGAAACCTCAATGATGGCTACAAAATCTGACTTGACAAAAGACATCGAGCCTCATTGCTCGGAGTCTTAACAAAGATCCCTGAGCCGATATGAAAATCCCTCAGTTAGTGTCTTCCATTCGCCGCTCGCCTTAATGTGTGATTCACGCCACAGTCTCACATTCGTGGATCAAACAATGCAAGGCGATTTTTCATCACACCATGTGTGCATATGGGCTCTTGGCGCATACATGCGGACCCCAGGGGCCCGACACCAACCCCCCACCCCCTTCATACCTCCTCCAGTTGAGCCATGCCTGTCTCTGACAGCATACCACCTAGCCATGTGCAGTGAATAGGTGGTCAGCTTTGGACTAAGGCTGCAGTCCGCCACACATCGCACGCAGCTGTTACAAAATGGACACTCTAGACATGTAACACAATACCGAAAAATGACCTCATTCAGTCTCAGCCAGTTAAAGTCAAAGCTGACACGATTTCCTTCAAAAGTGCTGGCAGGCAGGCTGACAGTACAGTCTATAATGCCTGTGAGGCAAAGTGCCAACAGCTTCTACTCCCAAACTACTGATAGTCCAGTTGGCAGGGGGAGATAACTGTGTAATCGTGTGTGGTTTTCATGGATTTTGAAGCAGACATGGTGCATCAAAAGATGAACTTGATACTCTTCAAGGCCAACTGCTCCACTACAGGACGGATGGGTGTGTGTTAGTTAGTGAGTGAGGGCTGGGAGGGAGCGGGGGATGTGTGTATGTCTGAGGTATACAAGGATTTGAGCTTGCTTACAACAACCTTCTCCTACTGCAACAACTTTCACTGTGAAAATCATTTTGAGAGCGGCTGAACTAGGAAGCGCGATGGGTCCCCTTCGCTGCTGTTTATACAGCAATATACACAGTTCTGTAGGGAAAACACAGACCGGCAGGAGTATGAAAAATATGAAAACCCAGAGCGAGAAAAAAATCCACCACAAATTACATTACCCAATCATCAAATCATTTAAATCAGTCATTGACTTACGATATACAGTACACGCACAGGAAAATCTGTTTATTCAAACTAATTAACAGCTTGCAGTGCCCACTGACAGACAACAGGACCTCATAGAAACCACAAAGGCTGTGATATGACACATGGTGTACAGTATGTAATGCATTTGTGAGAATAAGTACAGAAAAACTGGTCACAGTTGATGTTGCATGAGCTTCTGTAGAATTCCACTGAATAAAGCCAGCCAGTTGTTATGTGATGCTTTACCACCATCTACTGGTCAGCAACAGAGGTGCATTACAGCGTTCACAATGTTAGTGTTCAGCTGCAGATCATAATACTGAGTCTTTTACTTTTTTTACTCCAGCGAAACGAATTACCTGAGAAAGGGTTGGCAATGCTGACGCTTATTCAGTAGCCATAGTGTAGCCATGAAGTGCATATTTAGGCCGTATTTAGAGTCAACTGGAAACATCAGAAAGTCAAGAATACTTTTAAAGGCATTTCAAAGAGAAATCTGCAATTATTATTAATGCAGCTGCTTCGATTTCAAGATCCTGGTATTGTGCATGTTTTCTCACTTAAAGGTTCCATGTTATACATAATGCCCTTGTTGATGTCTTTTCAGGATGAATATGTGTCCTTGGTGTGACCACCAAACTCGGAGAAAAGACTGTCTTCTCTCCGTCTTTCCTGCTCCATCTTTCAGTAAATGTGTCTGAAAACACAACATTTTAATTCATGAGAAAAAATGTTTTATTCTGAACATTAAACCATGTAAACCTGTTCAACATCAACAATAATGATAATCTTTAATATAACAATATTTAATAATATGATAATCATTATCCACAATGTGGAAATTTGCCTGCGGCTCTACAAGTTGGTTAAAGCACATCATAATAAATCACAGTACATACAATAAATAACACAACATGCACAATACCGACAACAATAACATTTGGTATGAGAGAGATTTTGCATGTTCTTGATCCTGCAGTGCCTCTACAGCATCTTCCCGACAGGTTTATCAACTCTTGAACAAGTTGATGAACAGGATCAGACACAATTTGTCCTCATTTTTGTTTCACTCGCATTTAACATATGGATCCCAGTTGTTTCTGCTCTTTTGTAATCATTTTACTGGCTATGTTTGTAATACAGGGCAGTCTTGAAGTGAAGCTATTGTTAATGTTATTCGTAACACCTGTGCTCTTCCTACAGTGACAAGTCTATATGTCTGCTGAGAAAGAGGCTTATACTCCAAGGCAGTGTTAAAAATATAAAGACGACAGACGACAGGGGAAATGACAATACCAGCACACGGAAAGATAGTGTTGTCAGTACAGCTTGTAAGGATGAAATTCAGTTAATGCAGTGGTTTAGAGGGGAAGGAGATTACCATATTTCTGCTGTCAACACTATTCCTTGCTGTAGATAACTGAACATGGAGAAAAAAAAATCTGAGGAAGCCTAGGGTTTTTGTGTGTGTGCTAATCCTTGGTATTCTGTAAGCAGCATGAGCTACATTTTTGTATGCTTCCGACGGTGACCTGATGCTGTGAACAACAGTCTGTGCAGAATCACTGACAGTTATCACATTTTGTGTCTGTTGTGCTCCAGTCGAGGGGTAACTTGGGCGCATCATGACAATAAGACCGGGTGCAGAAAATACCAACATAACAAACAAAATGAAGCTTAATTAATCAACCTGAAATAATCTACTCGAACAAACACCTAAAACTTGTAACTTGCATGACACCTTTTAGAACTTTAAATGTGTAGCCCACGTCCTCATCCACACAATCATCTACACAGTCAGTCACTCAGCTGATCACAGTCACTCATTGCTGGTCAAACAGAATTAATTGATAATTATTATTATTTTATCATTCTATACGACATCTTTCTGTGGACATTTCACATAACATAACATAATATAACATAACGTCTGCAACTTGAACAGGGAATGGAGGATCTTTTCGATTCAATAGGGGTCACTGTTTGCTCATTTTAAGGAAATACATGTTTGGGTGACTAGATGGGCACCTTTTTAAAACACAGTTCACCAGAAATATCACTGTTATGTGGTAGTGTGTTATGGAATGTGCTAAATATCCATCTGTTGGCCTTATACAGTGGGGTGTCAGTTATGGCTGTAATCTTGTTGCAGTAGTTGAATAAAGAATACGTCTGCCAACAACACCAAAACAAACTTTTATGATGTTGCTCAGTTAAATTATGAAAAACCACATTAAACCTAAACATTTTACAAAATCAAAGCACAAAACTATTTGTCTGAAAGACTGCGTGTGTTGCTTCAGTGTGTCAGTGCAAACCAGTTGGCTGGTGGTTTCTGGATATGCGCTCTTCAGAGCAGGTTGCAGCTGCAGATTGCTCTGGAATGTCTGTACTGTTACCTCAAAGCAGACTTTGCTTCATGGTAAACATCAATCATTAGTGTCTTTTATGAGGATTCTCTGTGCAGATTTGGGTTTTTCGTCTCAGTCATTAAAGATGTCTGGTTTATGCTCACAGCAAGTGGGCCAGGGAAGCTTTTTCCTAGCATGTCCATAGCCTGGAGAGTCTGGAAGTTTCACTGGAAAAGTGCTTGTGAGGGGAGTTGTTGTCGTGCTTCAGGACTCGTCCAAATCCTTAGATTAGATTTTGGGGAACAAGGCAGGCTTCTGGCAAGAAATCAAAGCAGTTCTTGAGGGACCACAGTATCTGTTTTCATTTAATGTACAAAGCTATCTCTGTTCAATGAGCCCTGGAAAAGTGGCTTATGTATAAACAGCTTGCCTTTTTGCCGAAGTACCTGCACCTTTATTACTGAGTCATTTTGGTGACATAATTCCTCGAAAAATGGTACTTTCCACCTCTTGATTTTCAAAGGTTACTGGGACCTTACCTCACTCTTTGATTTGACATAACAATTTGGTGAGTCATCAGGAAGTTGACAGCTTCAGCTGTTTCCAGAACTCAACAATATGTGCACTTCAGTAAGAAATGGATTTAAAGGCATTTGCTCTGTTTATGTGTCTCTTAAGTGGAACTGAATTCTAGAAAGTAATGTTGTGGAAATGCAACCTGCACCCCAAAGTGAATCCATATGGAGCCACAATCTGGCGAGCACAAGAACGGAGCCATTGCTGACCTGCTGCCCTTCCTTATTAATCAATTGGCTTCTCTGTGGTAGAAAGAAGCTTTGCTATGGTGATAACAAACACTGTACATACTTTAGTTTTTACAAACAATATTTTGCTTAAAGTTATTTGTTTTTGTCACTTTGTGATTCCACCCTCCATTCAAGAATGTGTTTTTTCTGTTACTTACGTCACTGTGATTTTTGACCTTCACTGTGCAGAATGACGTGTGCAAAGTTCAACACCTGCCGAAAGGGTAAGATTCCTCTGTGCTTTGCTTAGAGTGTGCTCATAGTTTAAGACATCTACGCACAAGCATTACTTTATGATATCACAGCTAGTTTGGAAGCCAGGTGTGGTCCAATATGCAACTTAAACAAGTGTGCTGTAGAGGCTTTAAGTCCCCAGTGAGACAGTGAGAATGGGCTTTTTTTTTTAGTGAATTAGGAAACATCTTGTGTCTAGTTGTCAACATTTTGAAATAAACAATTTATATACTCATCTATTCTGGATTTTGTTTTTAATGAAGGAGATGCAATTTTAACTGACCATTTTTGTGGAAAAACACTATGACACGCGTAGACTTTTTATATTTCTCAAAACATGTCTTCATAGAGTGTTTCATGTTGTAACAAGACTAAGAGTCTGCACAGCCATGCCTGTGGATCTGTAAGGTGTACTTAGACGAAAGCGATGATTAGAGCTATGTGCTCACATCAGCATTCTAACATGCTCACAGTGACGATGCTAGCATGCTGATGATTGAAGGCGATGTTTGGATATTCACCATCTTAGTTAACATTTGCTAATTAGCACAAAACACAGGGGACAGCTGATGGGAATGTAATTGGCGGGTATTTACTCATAAACTAAAGAATTGGACAAATTAAAATTTTGACCTCATGGTGGAGCTAGATGAAGGAGGATGACTGAAGAACTAAATTATCCTGATTGGGAACGTTAATGTCTGTACAAATTTGAATGGCAACCGAGCCAATACGTGTTGAGATATTTCACACTGATACAAAAATTGATGGTGTCATTATTTATTTTTTTTGTGTGTGTTATGCAAATAAAATAAACATAAATCAACTTGTGAGTCAGCTGAAAAGCATTTTTTATTATTATTTATTTTTTTACAGTGTTAGTATAGTAGCAAGACATACAGTATCGGTATGATTAGTAACCATAGCACCAGAATCAATCATTCATTTCTTTTATACAGGCTACATACATACTGTAGGTACATATGATTCTTAAAAACATCTTTGGATAAAGCATGGCAAACAAGCACACCGTTTCTCTATTCAGTACCAATGCCCATTCGATATTTAGCACACTGTTTACAATTCAAGTATGAATATTAAAAATACACATATATCATAAGTTACAAATCTTAACGGTTACATTTCTACAAAATTTATGGCACATAGTGCATCAAGTATTCTTTAACTTTCTGATACAGACCTCATAGAACAATTGACCATCATAAAAATGAATGATGGCCAAAGGTTTTCTAGCTGCTCATTGACTTTTTATTTATTTTTCAGCCATTCTTTAAATCAAAAGAAGCTGCATTGTCTGAGAAGAAAAAAAAAATCTGCATCTATCTTCTAACTTTGGTTAAAGCTTAATGTAACATCAGAGTACCAGCATGTTAGGTTGCTTGAAAGTTGTAGTAGTGGTCTTTGTGAAAGTAATTTACGATGAGTTAAGGACTACTCAAGGGCACATTTTATCCGATATATCTGGCAGCCTTGCAGCTAGATTTTCAGCTACATTAATGAGAGGACCATGACATGCATTATAAGCAGATCTTACATCTGCTAAAGAGCCCAAAGCCAGTATTTTCCTTCTCAAGATCAGAGGTAATTCCAGTAGTTCAAAAGCACCATTCAAAAGATCCTTATTTAAGGTTAGTGGTTATACACTACAAATAGTAGTAGACTAATACCTTTCTTTAGCAAAGCAGACAAAGGACAAAAAAACATCAGACAATGGCTTCTCCACTGGTAGTAGTCATTGTACCATAAAACACAGAACGTATCTACAGTCATTACAGAATAAATATGGTCAAACATAAATATATTACAACACATATCTCAGTAGAGTATGGATGTTTGTGAGAGGTAGGGGTTGCAGGCACCTACAATAGGCCCAGTGGAGGGTGTGAGGTGAGACATCACACCTGATACTGTGTAACAGATGAGAACTTGTCTGTGTGTGGCGTGATTAGAATACAAGAACAAACGCCTAAAAATAATAGAATCTGCATGTCAGCTATTTCCTCACAGCATCAGAGTTTAATCTGTCTCTGTGCGAGCCAGTGTTAGGTGTTGAGCAGGTTTAAATGGTTTTGTGAAATACCTGACAACAGAACTATGAAAGTTAAAATTATCTGTAGTTGCTCTAAAGGCTCTTCACATTTTCCTAAATTGACCTCTGACATAAGGCAGGTCTGGTAGGACATCAGTAGTTAGTTGCTAATCTTAAACCCCAAAAGAACGGTTCGACGTTTTGGGAAATACACATGCTCACTTCTTTTTGCTAAGAGTAAGATGATAAGATCGATACTGCACTCGTGTCAGTGATAAATATGAAGCAACTCAGCCAGCAGCGTGTTGGCTTAGCATTGCATAAAGAGTGGAAACAAAGTCTGTTTCTGTTCAAAGGCAAAGTTCTAGCAGCCACAGTCTCCGCTGTTTGCCCTGCACCTCATGAGTGATGCCAAGACTCCAGGAAGTTACTTTGTCCGTTCAACAAATTATGAGTATGTAAATAACGCCCCATTAAACTATAGCATGTTATTTTTTTGCACTTTGGTTTTTGTGTGGATTTAACAAATGGGATGCAACATTTTTATTACTGAGCTGCTACAGGTGGATTTTGTTACTGTCAGTAAGAACCTGGCTAGCTGAATCCCCCCGTTTCAAGACTTTGTGCTAAGCTAAGCTAACTGGCTGCTGGTGGTAGCTTCATATTTACCGTATGCACATGAGTGGCATCGATCTTCTAATCTAACTCTCCACAAGATAGTAAAGGAATGTAAATGCCAAAATGTTGAACTATTCTTTTAAACTTGCGTAAGGCCAAGATGATCTGCAGTGTAGCTCATTTAGTAGTCGCAATAAAAACTTCTTTTTTAATATCAGCCTAATGGCTGTCATACTGTAAAACACTAAGTCAACCATTCCTCACATACTATTTCAGTGTCTGTCTATAGCACTTCTTTGTCACCAGAGGATTGTATTGATTATTACATACATACAGTACATAGATTTTTATACTGTCTCATTGATTGAAAGTCAGTTAGATAAGTGGTAACTAAATTCTTACAGTGTAGCTGTAAATATAAATAGGTAACATATAACAACATTAGTTCCAGGTTTACCATTTTTGTCAGAAAAGCCCTCACTTCACAGAATACCATATGAAAAAGTTGTTTTTTAAAGATGGGGATTTCTTTCTTGAAATGAGACAGTAGTCTATTAGGTTTTACTACTGTTTGTGTAGTTGCTTTCCAAGTGTTTGGAAGTATTATATCCCTTTGTATGATACTGAAATTGCATAACAGTGTCAGAAAAAGAAAGCATTTTAGGGTCCAAAGCGCAAACGTGTTTGACTGCAACACTGTTGACATAGCTGGCTCTTCTTCAGAGTTAGCAGTTTGGATGAAGGATCTGACAGTGGCCCTGTGGCACTGCACAGTATGTAGTGTCTCGTATGTTTTAGCTGCCATTTGGGTATTGGGGCCTTATTGTGGGATGATTACTGTTAAATGCTCCTCCACAACACTCACAAATCACGATCATTACATGTTCCTGGGCTACTGTCTTCAGGACTGATTTAGGGGTTTGGTCTCTGCATGGCCCTCAGTGGACTTGAAGGAGTAGGCCGTTGTGAGCCTGGGGAATGCACTTCCCACAGAAACCACCACAGCGACCGTAGATTCTTGTTCCATCCTACAAAGACAAATGAGAGAGGAAAGAGTGGGCAAAGGGCAGCTTTTTACACAGAGAATGAAAGCTTCATAAATGTCAGAGGGGATTCCTCTTCAGTGAATCAGACAGAAATACAACATGCCAATTCAAATGACATTTCAGAGCACCAATCTCATTCGAGTGCTCCAAGACCCAACATGAAGCTCAATCACACCCCAGCAAAAAGACAACTAGACATTTATGACATAATCCGTTCCTTATGCACCAAATAGCATTACTGATACAAAGACAACCATTTTATAGACCCACTGTTGGCTTCTTACCTCAGATCTGTGGACTTTGACAGAAACATAATTGCCCTGAGATGTCCACTTGGTGGCCTCAGCCACTTTTAGACCAGTGCCGATCAGATTAATGCTGAACTGGCCCTGAAACACACATCAGATTAACACGTCAGATAAACACATACCACTACGTGCTGAGCACCTCCAATGTAATAGAGTTGTTGAAGGTTATTGTCTAGGTCAAGGAATTATAGGTCCAGAGAATTATAGCAGCAAATGGTCAGCAAAAATCTGTCTTTGTTAACTTTCAGGCCACTAACAAACATATGGCACGAAAAAAGGACACATGAAATATTTTAATGAGGCAGCAAAGTACAGTATTTCACTAACCTGTGGACACTTGGCTGCACTATAACAATCTCCCGCTGTGGCAAAGGGCACAGGTCGTCCAAGAAGAGTCTGGGAAAACTGGAGGTCTGTGACTGGTAAACAGGAAAGATACAAATCTAGAGTCACGATGTGCAACAGCAGAGGTAAACACAGACTAAAGACAGCTTGCTCTAAGGTAAATAACCACACAGAGCATCAGCAACTACAACCTATGCAACTGAAATTCATTGCATGGTTGATGCCACTTCACTGTCACATCACCAGATGTTTTATTACATCTAGAAGGGTTTTCCACAAATGCTCTTGCAGAATTGGGGTTTGAATTTGATGACAGTAGTTACTCTGCTTACCAACAAGGTAAAAATTAAAGAATGACCTTCAAAGAACTAAAATTCATATTTGCTATAGCTGTAACATGACGACCTGAATGTTTTGTACGTTGCTCTTAAAAAAAGAGAGAAAAGAGATAATAAAAGATATGACGAATTCACAAAATGTGGAAGAAAAATTAAACTGGCTTTTGTTGACCGACAGTAAATCTGATCTTTACTTAACAAGTGACTCAGTCTGAACCTTGTTTCCCTGACTCCCCTGTTCATTCTCATTTACCCTGCACTGTCACACATGATAACCACGACCAGCGCCTCTTCCCGCCCTCCCTTCACGTTGCCTTTATAAAATGATGATAAAGTTCACGAGATGCTTCCCTTCATCTTGAACTCATTACCCCCCCCCCCCCCCCCTTTCCTCAAGCAGCCTGAGAGCCAAATTAGTACCATGCAGAGGGGCGGGAACATCTGCTGTCAGGACCCAGACCGGAGGAAGAGGATGGGAGGATGACTGTGTAAAGTTCTAATCCAACTTCCCTTCAGCACACACACACACATACAAACACAGACACATACACACACACATACACACACACTGCACACTAATCCACATACTTTAATCAAAGGCATACTTGGACGCAACAGGGAAGGTGGAGCTGGCTGTAGTAATGAGCAGAGGAATATGGCCTGAAGATGTGTGTGCATTAGTTTCTGTGTGTCTGTGAATGTGTGATTGCTTGCATGCTAGTATGAGTAAGTGTTTGACATTGATGCGACTGCATGCATGGGTGTGTGCGCTTGTGTCTTCGGGTCTTCTCGTGCGTGCCGGTCAGAGAAAAGATGTGTAAGGCTGCATCACATATTGTCTGTCTGTGCTTGAAAGCCGGCACGCATGGCTGTATGTGCACGCACGCATTCTTTTACTCTCATGCTTGCGTGTATGTGCCGAGAGGCCCCCGTTTTCAAGTCGTGGCTTAGTGATGTGAACACGGAGCGCTGAAAGGTCATTATTTTGATTTCAGAGGAGAGAGTGTGGGGAAAGCAGCACATATGGCATACGCACAGCCTGGGCTTTTGGAAGAGTGTCAAGCACTACAGGACGAGGCGTCTGAGGGTTAAAACAACACTGATGTGTGGTCTCATTACAGTAGACAATGTAAGGCAATCGCACAGTAATTACGCACTCATTATCCTCATAGAGCTCAGGTCCAGACGAACTTTGTGGAAGAGTGTGTATCCCGCTGCCGAGTAGTCGTTCCTACAATCACAGTCCTGTCTTCGGCTGCCATTATACGGACATTCAAAGGGGTTCAGCAACCTTTATAATGAGGACAATGAGTATTAGGATTCATTTAAGACAAACGCTGGAATCTGAATACTGAATACGCTAGCACAGAACTTCTGATTTACACATTACAAAATCCTATTTGAAGCTACACCGAGTCACAGTGGCCAGAAGGCTTTGCTGCATTATACGCACCTGTGCCCATACACTTCGGAGTAGTTGTCTGTCTGACCGCTGCGCAATGTCACATACTCCTTTGGAAAATCGGTCTGCATCTCAGCACAATAAATCTGAGGCCAAACACATTGAGACATGACAGCGCGTAAGGGGGCTGCAGGTTGAGTCATGATGTGTGCTGAAGCAATTTTGACCGAACAGACACACCTGTAGGATCCGGGACTTGACTTTAAGATAGTACTCCCCATCTATCTTCACACCCTGTCTCTGGACCTCATGGCAGGAAATGAACAACTGGCCTGGGAGAAGAAATATGAAGGGAAGAGAGAGAGAAGTTTTACTAAGTTAAATCTGTTGTCAACAAATACCACAAAGATTACAAACGCTAATAAATCAAACACTACTTTGGGAAAGGATTGTAACCTGGCTTTCGTCTTCTTAACGGAAAGCTGTTGTAAATGTCTCATTATTTGTGTTGCCTCCTCTGTTTGCCCAGAGTGCTGTAGAGCTCATATCACGCTGATTAGCTGATTAGCTGATTAGCATTAATACTTGACCGCAGAACTGGCCGTCACCCGAGCATATCATTTTAATTTCGGCAGTGCCTGACTTGGCAGAAGCCAAGTCGGGAGTGAACAGTCCAACGCTCCAGTACTGAAACATCTGAAATGTGGGGGAGCGAACCTACAAACTTTGGCCCGCTGCCGGCTTTTACAGCAATTGCAAGTTCACAATGAAAGCTGCCTCGGTGAAGACTGCTTGTCTGTATGACAATTTGTAGGAAACTGCTGACTGTCTATTCGTTGTTCCACTAAGTAATCACTTCAAGAGGCTTTACGTGGAGGTCGCTGTTCTGCCTAATGCGTTAAAACCAAGCAAAAGTTGAGCTTCTATAAACACAATCAGATACGGTGTTAGCTGCCATATACAGCTCAATTTAATACTATCACTATACATTTGTAGCTGGTGGAAAGCTCTACATGGATCAGAAAAGTTGGACAAGATGGTAGAGTTTTGTGTTGCATACTTAACAGTCAAACAAGACCTCTGAGTATTTGAAATTAGAGAAGTTTGACTCACATTCTCTTTCTTGACATGCAACATGAGACTCAGGTCTTTCTGAAGGACGACAGTGTTTGGACAGTTGGCCTTTGGAGGTCACACAATCCACTCTGCGCTCCATCACTCCTGCACCGCAGGTCTGTGAGCACTGTTATACGCACAAACACACACAGAGGCATTCAATCACACAGCTTACAAAACAATTAACAAATGAGCTGTAACCAGATCCAAATCCACAAATGAGATTTATTAGCAGCGTGTGAAATGGCCAAGTCATCAAAATGTTTTGTGAAAATAGCGATTAGCTAGAGAGGATTTCTCACTGCCTAACAAGCGTTTTTTTGTTTCACCTTGCTCCATGGGCCAACTTTCCAGTAGGTTGTGTGCGGGCAGTCCCTGAGGAGGCAGGGCCGAGTGCCAGGCGGGTGGGGCTCAGGGCAGTGGGTGCTGGCAAAGGAGGACTGGGCAGCAGCATACGGGCGCAGAGCCTGAGAGGAGGGTATCACGGAGCAGGAGACTATACGTTGCTGGTAACCCACACCACAGCTGGCTGAGCACTGAGACACACACACACTGACGATTACTAACACTTGCACGAGTAAATGTTTGCACAGAGCAGTAATATCAAATACAGAAGTTGATTTGTTCATCTGGAGATACATTTAGACAGCGACAACTGTTGGTTGGCTGATACTAATCTGAAGATGCATTTTCCATTTTTTTCATTAGTTGATATTTGCAGTAGAACAAAACTCAGTCTTTAGTTCCTCTTTTATTCCTACCTGTGACCATTCCCCTGCAATCCACATGTAGTGGCAGGGAACTCCCTTGCAGGTCTGGAGAGATGGTGGCTGAGACGATGGCTCACAGTAATCATCCTGGACAGGGGACATCCCTGGGCCCATGCACCCGACCTTCCTGCTTCTCATGCCTTCTCCACAGGTTGCATTACACTACGAGGGAAATGTAAGAAATCAGTAAGATTGAAGAAGAAAAGTTGGCAGAGGGGGGGCAGTGTTGTACTTCTCGCAACAGCATCACTGACTTCTCAGACTCCTGCTTGCCTCTTAAGCTCTCTGAATGTACACTCATTATTATGTAAAGGTATACACAAGTGGAGAAAGAAATGGAAACATCAGCTTATGGAGCAAAATCCCATACACGTGCTCTGTTTGACAATGTTACCATAAAAGATAAAAGTTAAACTTGTTTCCCTCAGGCCCAGTAATGGTTTATGGGAGCATTTAAAAGTAATGATATGGACAACAATCTTAAAATGAATTTAGGTATAGAGTCTGCTGCGTGTGGATTTTATGACATTTCCTTTGTATTTCATGAAAACAGAAAAGATTTCAGGGCCAAACTGTGAAAGAAATGAGGCTGTAAGTTCTCGAGGCAACACAGACAGGAATCTGAACACTGCAAACATTCCTGCTGCACAAGGATACAGCTCTGTGTCCCTACATGGTGCCCCTCTTTTATGCCTCACATTCGAGGACAAAGCACGGGACGTTAAAAAAAGATGAGTGAAATAAAATACTGTCTGCTAGCGTGACACAGACCGGTCATATTCAGCAGGACAAAAGAGACGATGGCTTTCGGCACTTTGAGGTTTGATATGATTTAGCGACTGATGGTTATCGCAAAGCCCTCACCACTGAGCTGAGAGAGAAAGGAGACCTGCAGGTTGTTCATTTAATGGTGGAGAGAAAGCAGAGCGGACATCTCAGCCAATAAAAACCTTAATAAGATAGTTGAACAGCTGTTCATCTGTCTCACACTGGGAGACTAAGACAAGTTGGGGGGGGGGAGTAGATAGGAAGAGAAAATTAGTCTGTACTTACTTCTTCCCATTCACCAGCGACCCAAGTGTAATGTGTGCATTCTGCAGTTTGGCATGGCCGGACAACGGCAGGACGCTGGTGAGGATCACATAGATCCTGTCTGATCCGACCAGTGCCCTTAAGTCTGCAGTAAACATCTCGGTTCTGAACTCCCACTCCACAGGTGACGGAACACTAGAAAAAAAAAAACACAGAACATAGAACATGCATCTGATTGAGAAAAAGGCAATGAACTGAAACTCAATTTATGGCATACATATTTGTTATAGACATATATAGATGACATAGGATATAAGATGACAAGATAAGACAAGATAAAATATATTAGGAGTATACCACTTATTTTTATGGCATTCCAACCTCAATTCTGTCATGGAGCTGATCTTAACGGAGCACTCCACTGATATTACACAGAGGAACATAATACTTAATACAAGCTATCATAGCTGAGGAGCAATATCCAGCATGTAGATAATGTCTTCTGTGCCTCTGGAGGGAGCTTTTCAAAGTTTAAATGAAGTAACCCTGATGAAATCATCAAGGTCTTATAAAGGACACACTTGAGTTGCATTAAGGAAAATGCAGTGTTTGGAGTTGGGTCAATACTACAGAAGAAAAGATATGTCGGCCTCTGCTGCTTCAATTCTGACCATTTTTAAAACACATTGCTGTCTCTATTGACAATCCTGTTATTCCTTGCTAAGAAATGCATATTACTGCGATGGTCGGCCCCCCAGGTCCCTACGGTCAATATGTGGATGTGTCAGATATCGGCCCTTCTTCCTTTGGAAAAACTGACCCACGATCTGAATCATAAATCACAAAAATTTTGGAGACTCTGGACACCTCTGCATACTTTTCTACAAAAAACTCTGACCGTACCTCCATAGCATAATAATTCAATATCTCACTGAAGGACGCAATGTTTTTTTTTTTTTAAATCTGTCTGATAAGTATATGTGGTTGCATTTATTTGTAAAATTCTGTATATTGTATTGCAGTGCATGAAGTTAGTTTTGTAGTGGGTGGGATTGTTTTGTTTTTGTTCTTGCCTTCTTGTTTGCTTGTTTATTAATATTTGCACATACCATAAAACTCAATAAAAACTCAAAAAAATATTAAAAAAAAAAACACATTGCTTGTGAGTCAACCACTTTTTTGGAGGTGCAGCACTAAACAGTGTGTCCCTTTAAAGTGAGACAAGAGTAAGGCTCCTGAAAGCCGTAGTGCTTAATGCTGGATTTATTGGTCACATCTGATTTTTTTTGTTTGGCTGCTCACATTATTTTTCAAATGTAGCCAAAATCAGATGCCAGAGTAAACTGGTCACAGCCCTGTTCAGTGGAAGCCAGC
This sequence comes from Pempheris klunzingeri, assembly GCF_042242105.1. NCBI lineage: Eukaryota > Metazoa > Chordata > Actinopteri > Acropomatiformes > Pempheridae > Pempheris > Pempheris klunzingeri. The sequence goes on along the minus strand of NC_092016.1, from coordinate 8,703,025 downwards.
AAGTTTGTGAGCAGATGATAATAATGATGTGGAAAAAGAGCACCAAAGTTTTAATCATGGCTGCTACCTCTATATGGATGTGTGTGGATGCAGAGTCAGAGCCAGGAGTGGTGGGATTGTGAGGTGGATGGCCTCACCGAAACAGATTTCATGCAAAATTTCAGGATGTCATGTCTCATGATGAGATACTCTGTTGAAGCCGCCTATCTCTCTGTGAGAGCATGCAGGAGATGGGTTGTATTGGCTGGCAACAGGGGCGGGTTTACTGCTTGTGACATAAAAATCACACGAGCTGATATCATTGTTCAGACTGAGGTGGCACTGTAACAAAATCAGACCTGTATCTGATTTATGGATCTCATATGAAAGTGGCCCAAATCTGAACACTCCCACTGTGTTGGAGGCTGTCCTGGCAACCTCAACAGGGAATTTAGCTGGCATGGGAGGGTCATCAGCTGATTATGTTCACCTGGGGCCATGTGGGCACCCTGTGTCTCCCTTCCTACAGCTGACATGTAAAATCTGTTGCATGGACTGCCTACTTGTCACATTCCCTGAGCACGTTTGTGACAAAGAGGGGCAAAACCTGTTTTGTTAAAAGTTAAAACTGCGTTAGTGTGACAAGCACGGAGTCCCAGCAAGAGATTTTACACAAAACATGAAATAATTCATCAAAATAAGGCAAGGCAATGATGCAGGAAGGACAGAGTGACCACATGGGCCGGCTTTTATAGCCTGAGGGCCCAGGTGAGCTTAATCAGGTGACGACCCTCCAATGTCAGCTAAATTGCCTGCTTACATTGCCAGGACGGCCTCCAACACTGTGAGAGGAGCATTACAATTGAAGAGATCAAATTCCCTGTGATTTGTGCTGTTCACACAGTTTTTCACATATGAGCCAAAAAACTTGCTTTGGGACACTTTTTAGTCTGAATGTAGCCTTTGAATCATAAAGTCAGCAAACTGACTCAGTAATGTTGGTTAAACATCAAAATCTATCTGGAATTTGCTAACATCAGTCACCATAAGTTACTAGTCACTACAGACCCAATAGAGCTATAGTAAAAGTGCATTTGTGAATTTGACCGTGGAACTAATAAAGGAATATCCTATCTTAAGTGCATTTTAAGTATATTGCAGTGCAGTGCATTTGATTGACTGTGTGTGTCATTGCTCATGAACTCACAGTTGTCATTTCCAAGAGAAGGATTGTGCTACTTCTTCATTCAAAAGTTCAATAAACTCACTTTAAGGTGACAATATCATAAAATGTTTGTTTGGTCTGCAGCATCAGAGATGCTGCTTTGATGCCGCTGAACAATGTACTTAATGAATCCAAGGGCATCCAGGGTCTTTGTGAGACGTATATCTGGGGTCACACGAAGGTCTATCTCAAACATCTCTTTGATGTGCTTTGAGAAGCATACCTGCATACTGAGGAAGCACTCTGTAAGGCTCGAGCTGATCAGCCTGATTTCTCTCCAACTCTCCCTACAGACCTCAAAGACCAGTGCCAGGCCTCAGCGATTTCACACAGTCAGAAAATCTACGCATTATACAGCGAGTATCAAATTTCCCCGAAAAACTTCCAGATGTATTTGTGTTGTTCGCTTCTCGCTGCAATTGTGTGTTATCATTGCAGAGCGTGTGGCTGAATGTGAAGGTTAAAGTATTTGAGTTTGGAAAGAGAACAAAAAGCACCATAGGAAATCTGACCTTCAAATGGAAAAAAAAAGGCTTTTTAAAATTCTTACAAAGCATGAAAATAGAACCTGCTGTTAAGTGATCATAGTCGCTCTTAACTGCTACAGCTAAAGAAACCCGATGCTGTATTCCTGCAAAAGACCTGTAGTTCTTTCATCAGAGATGGTGAGGGCATCATGAAACTGTAGATGAAAAATGATGAGACTATTTTATGATTTCATGGTAGTTTGAAGATTGTTAGTTCACCCAAATTACAAAACATACCTTCTCACTTAACCTCTGGTGATATCTTACCATGCAATCTTGATTTCTGCCAAGGTTGTGAGATATCCAACTTTTCTGCTGCCAGTCCAATACAATAAATTGAATTATTGAGCTATTAAATTGAAATATTTGTGCTGCTCACAGCATTAAAAAGTGACATTTAAAAACTCAGACAACAATGTGTCCTTTCATAAACAGTGTCCTTTTCACTCTGGATAATCCACAAAACCCACTGAAAGCTGTTTTCTTTGGAACCACTTTCTACTGAAGAAATAGACCCTATAAAAACTGTTGACAGAATTGATTATCCAGTGAAACAGGAACACTGTTTCTGGAAACAGATGTTTCAGATGAATTTCTTAGCCCTACAAAACAAATTTCAGTCACCTCTATTGTATTAGGGTGGAGGCAGATATGTCGGAGATGGATATCTGAGAAACGTGGCCAAATAAAAACAAAACTAGCCAAATGCTCTAGAAAAAAATGAGAAAACAGATTTAATTGCAATTTGGATGGACCTATGCTCTAACAGCTATTTAAAATACCACACTGAAATGTATGTGCACAGCGTTACAAACCACCAGTGAAGGCTGAATAGACATCCCATACCCCCCCAGCTCCTCTAACATATTGGCCATTACACCCCCGGTCAGAGGTGACTGAGAGGGCTGGGTAGCTGTGGAATAACTCTAACAGTGGGCGCTGAGGTTTCAAAGTTGTCACATGCATGGATATTAAGATATAAAACATGTCTTTATGCTTGAGTTGAGGATTTCATGGTTGCTGGTGGTATGTGGAGGAAGATGATTGCTTCCAGACACCAGCAAGAGAGAGAGAGTGAGAGGGGAGAAGGACATGCTCAAAGAGAGAGGAGTGGCAGGAGTCTTGTGGAGGGGGGCAGACATGGGTCTGCATGGTCCTTTGGGGATTTACCAGTTGGAAATAAGAAGGGGAATGTGAAATTCATACAGGCAATGTCAAGAGTCTCTTGAAATTTAAAAAAAAAAAAAAAGAGTGATCAGGAAACATTGCTCATTATCAGCTTAAAAGTTAGTAATACATCAGTGTCAGTGTTAGGTTCACTGATGTTGGCAACCGATGCCGGAGACCAATGCAAGCTCTTTGTATTTATCGTGGGTTTTTGGACATACGGTACGCTTGTTCCTCAGGGTAATCTGTCAGAGCATGACAAAGACCATGACAGAGCATTCCTCCCTTTAGTCTGCCCTGCAACTTGTGATAAATTTGCTTTGGAAAATGTTCCTCCCTGCGGGAGCTCGACACCACTGTGATCCAAAACTGTGCTGCAGGTGTGTCTCCCTCACCCCTCACCCCTCACCCTCCCTGTGACACAGCCCTCACCCTTATGCACAGCCTTTGCCCCACCAATGTCTCACTGCACTTGTGTTACAGAAACCTGCTGTGTTTCAGGACGTGTATCATCCTGAACATCATGCTTTCATCTGCTTGGGAGGCCAAGCCTGTCTGCATCAGCTGCAATCTTGCCATGCAGTGTTTCACTAAGATAGTGTGTAGTATGTGATAGTGTGTAATAAATGATAGTGTTTGTATCTGAGCATTTGAACATGCTGGACAGTGTGTGGTCTGACGCAAAGCTTCAAAAGAAAAACTCTCTCACCATAAACCTGTAGTGCAGATAACACAACATAATGATTAAAAAATTTGAAATTTAAAAGCCAACTACACTACATAAACAGCTCCAGCCTGTGGTGTTTACTTCACACTTGAGGAAATGACACATTACTCTTGAATAAGAATAAACTGAGTGGTGATTGGGCAGGTGCTCTGTGTGTACATGCTCTGCAACATCTGCAACCTCTGGGAAGCCTTTGGCTGAGATTGTGCTCGTGTCTCAGCTGCTAGCTGCAGTTACTGTCAGTACGGTCCCTAAGAGGCCGGGCCTATTTAGTGAGCCAGAGGAGATGGCGGAGCAAACATACCTCCCTCCACCTGTTCGCCTTCCAACTGGGGCATCCCCGCGCCCGACAGGCCTTCTGTGTCCGTGGCCGAGGCAGATGACTGCAGTGCTCCTCCTCTATTTTGGTTTGGTTCTGATAAACGCAGGCTATTTCCCGCTGCTTGGTCCCTCGACCACAACTCACTGAACACTGGAGAGGAAAGGGGAGAGGAGGGGGATGGGTGGAGAGAAAAGACAGACATATTAGCAAAGTCCTGTTGAAAATCATAGCTTTCTTTACAGATGATGGTCGTCATCATTGTTACAAGAAGGAACGGCAAAAGTATAAACATTATAAGGTTGTATTGTGCTGTAATGGATTTTCACAGTGCAATATTTTTTAATCGAATCCCTTGTTTGATTTTAAGTGTAATTTATTGGCTGTAGGGGAATTAGCTGAACGTATTTTGGGGAAAGTAGTCCCAATGAAAATTGTTGATAGTAAGGTGTAACAACAGTTTCTGAAAAGACATATTTCTCTTGAACGTAAACACAAAGGGAATCAACAGAGCCATAGCCATAAACATCAGTGTATAATAGAAGGTTCCTCTCAGAGCTACATATACACCATTTAGACCCCAACATAAGTGCACTCGGTGTACCCACCAGCTTCCTTGTTGCATTTCATGGCCAAGTGAACACACTGCAAACAAATTTAGCCAAACAACTTAAATGGATTTCACCACAACCTGTGGTCAAACACTCACACACTGATGGAATGCAGCCAACTATTTAACCTGTAAACAGAGGAATTACTTTTAGAGCTGCCGTGAACGGCAGAGGCCAAAGCCAGAGGAAGAGAAGATGCAGGGCGAAACATGGATGCATGCGCACGGCGAGACAGTCATCTGGTACAAATAAGGAACCTAGAAATACTTCAGGAAAGCTAACGAGACTAAGAGGAAGAAAAAAACATAATGAATAAAAACCAGACACCCGGATGAAAGCTCTGAAAAAGGCCGTTGCCTGAGATAGGAGATGACAATCTTCGGTCCCCATGAGGCCAGACAGCAATTAGGGTGCCCGCTATTTCTGCTTGACGAATGAGCGCCCCCATACAAAGCCACTCCAAAAATGGGGTGCTGGAATCGAATACACAAGACGAGGAGAGTTACATTTTGTCTTAGCATATTTTCCAGTCCAGATAATAAACATAATATTGCATTGTCCTCTAATTATGATCTCAGAATGTTACATAACACCGAACACATGATTTTTTTCCCCCTGCATGCTCATGGTACTGATCATACCACAGATGATGGACCATAGAAAGAATGAACCTAAATTTGCAAATTTCTTGATTACTTTGTATTTTCTGTCTTCAGTTTCAAGGATCTTGAAGATGTTCTACGTTGTTAAAAAACTCTACTGATCAAGGTTGGAGTATCCATTCGATCCCCTCAAACAAAGCCACCTCCATCCTTTTCTTCTTAAGTGTGGGGTGCGGGCTGTGGTTGACACTGCACACACATGCATCATACACATTGTAATTACAGAGGCATTTTAAACACAGGGCTGGCTCAGCTGACAGAGAACATCAAAGCCGAAGCCAGAGCTGAGTGACTACTCCTGAGCATGGCAGATTCGCATACCCGCTGCACACTCATACAAAAATGATAACAGAACTCCCTCTACCTCAGACAAGAGCAGAGACAGGCAAACATGTTGAAGGGGGGAGGATGAGGCGGAGGGGGCTAGCCCCTCCTTACTGCTGTAAAAGCAGGAGGAAAAAAAGAAAGAAAAAAAAGGGAGGAAGAAGGGAAATCGCAGCCATACGGGCTATGCTCCCCCAGCTGAACTGTATCTGCATTTTAACGGTGGGAGAAAAGACGCTATATGGCGATGTGCTCCTCCCTTTACCCTGCCAACCTCATCTGTCAGCCATTAGTTAATCAGGGCTGGTAACGCAGAGCACAGAGAGCTGGCACAGCTCGTGGGACCAGAGGACAGCTTCACCTCAGAGAGCAAGAAGAGGGCAAGGACTCAGGGACCTCTGCTTCACCGATCTACAGCTGGGCTGCTTCACTCACCAGCACCCACTCAGGTAAGACTATCCCACTTATCTCTTACTTTCAGCCGCTTCAAGTGTGACAAGTTATCATCTAGCTGCTTTATTCGCTTCTCGTAAAAAACAGTGGCGTGTCTGGAGAGTGTCAAGTTTAAAATTAATTTCTGCATATCCTCTGAAAGTTGGCATCTCATTATAAAAGAGGATACTTTGTAGTATGATAGCATTCAGTGCCATGGACTGATGAAACATTATGCACACTTTATCTGAACTTAAATATATGTCATATACAGTGTAAACTGGTTATGTTGGAGATCCGGTGTTTTCCCATGGTTACTTTTTAACATGAAGGACAAGAACAGCTCCTTGAGAAAAAACACATAAATCAAGGAGTCACATGGGAGATGTAAGACTCTTGAGACAGATTTTCCCTCCCACGTTGTCCCAGCAATTAATTTCACATGATTAGGTGGGTTAAATCTAGTATAATCCGGTGGGGTTCATCTGGGCATAATGTGGATTACTTGAAAATGGAATGACTCATCCGCTTTAGATTTGGCACAAAGTTGAAAATGAGCCAGGCAAAACAGCTTTTATGATTTTTTTTTTTTTTTTCCCCAAGCAGAACACAAACTCTGCAGAAAAAGTCATAATTGATATTCAAATCCATACGTAATGAACAGACAGCTCTTAATTATTCTACATAGTGGCTCCAAAGCGGCATTCTTGACTTGATAGTGTTTCACAGTTCTGGAACAAATCACTTAATTGAGTGCTAAACCAGACCCGGCTAATTCATGCCCTTTCTGTGTGCTGTAAAACCATAAAACTGCCTGAGGAATTCTGAACATACATGTCTGATTTTGATTAAATCAACAAAATATGATATTGTAATAGATATACATTTCTATATATAACATATTCATACATGCAGACACACATATTTCTTATAGATTTATTCTAACAGGATAACCAGACTGATTTCAGATACCCTTTTGAGCTTTAATGTCTTTTTCTAGGACTGGCAGGCAACAAGTTCAAGATGACCCCACCCACTGTTTTACTGCGAACAGGTAAGCCAATAGGACACATGGAAACCTTTAGGCACCCAAGAGAAACTCGACTAGAGTTTAAATATCTGTCACTCAGCCAATATGGCAATCAAAGCAGCTAATGCAGTACAGTACCTCACAGAGAGAAGGTAGATTCCATGAGACCAACTTTTGGCTCAGATCAGAACTGCTTTGTGTGTAAATGTGCATTTATTTCATCGCTGATCACTTTGGCCTCAGCAGTGCATGAAAACATGTATTACTGTGAAAACTGCAATTATGCTACTAAAGTCTTATTGTTTGGTGATACAAGCAGAGAGTTGAGAGTTTTGAAAACAATAGTTTATGTTGGGGCTTAAACATCAAAAAGACCCTCATAAACATCATAATTAGAGATTTGCTAAATGTTAAATTTGGTCAGATCAGTGATAAAGATATCTGTACATAACATTGTTATTTAACACGTGTGTTTTTTCCTAAATTTCAGCTTGTTTAACTACTATGATGATGTCCTGCAGAATGAAACAAATTCTGTTGTGAAACAAAATCTAGTAACAGGACTACAGCCATGTTCTTAATATACCACGAAAGTTTAGAAGAAATTATACATTATTGAGTATAAAGGCTGCTAAAAGGCAATTTAGACCACAAATGAGAGTTTTTGTTGTATGTTTCCTATATTAAGTGGCTCTAAGTGAGACCATATCTTAAAATGTGAGAGCCAAGGTCGAATTCCAATCACATTGCAGCACGTTTGCAATGCAAGAGGATGGTAATACCAAGCATATGGTAACTGTAGTTACATAGACTCTTCAAAGGAGCTCAGTGCTGACCCAGAGCAAGAACAAACTTGCAAGTGTAGACTGTGAAGGGAGTGTTGAATTATACCCTGGGCTACATGTTGTTAAGGCTATGAGATATAGAATCTTCAGACAAAGGTAACTCCAACTATGCTCATGCAAAAATCTTAATTTATCTGCACTTCAAATCAAGCAAAGAACAAGTTGTACTAATAGTTGAGGTGGTGTCATGTCTCTTGTTATAGCTTTGTCAGTAAGATTAGACTGCAAATCAGAGAAAAAGGGAGACGAGAGGGAGGAAGATTGAGGGTCACAGAAGATTCAGTCTGCTTTTCTGTTCATGGTTTTGTTTTGCAGGGTGATTTCAAAGACAGAAGTCAAAACAACACATGTTGTCAACATGGGAACAGCTGGTAAGAGCGGCGTCATGGGGCAGAGGAATGTCAAGAGTCATAGATCTTTTATCCATCAGGCCAAAATAGCTACCCAGACCCAGACATGCACAGGAGCAGTGTCAAATCCTGTTCCTGTCCTGGAACGCTTTGAACTATAGAAATCAAATGAAGAGTTCAAACAAAATACATGAAAGTATTTCCATAAGCAAAATATAGATATATTTTGCTTGCTATAAAGTACAGCACAGTGATGAATTTCAGATGAGACGATATTATTCACCCCATGATGGGTCTCTGATTGTAAGACGTGGAAATAATTTCCTGTCTCTGTCAGTGCAGTTTCTGATGGACAGGCAGCTGCAGGGACTGCAACATACTTCTGATTGACTAAGACTAAACAGCTTATTCTGCAATCTGTGCCAAAGAACGACCTTGCCATCTTTAAAGAGTTAAATAAACAACCAGTGGAGTAGGTATATACAGTTTCTGCAACACGGTTTCCTTTTTAAGTCAACACCACTCAGAAAAGATACACCAAGCAGCCATAAGTCAAAATGAAATGACAAAACAGCCGAGTTTTCCGCCTGTCTAAACATTCCACTGAGAGCTTTTTCCATTAGTATGTTATACTGAAACATCCAACGCTGCTCAAATCAGCACCCTGCCGCAAATGGGTAAAAAGAGCAATAGCTACAGAAAAGATAGAAAAGAGCAAATTCTTGATGGCAGAACTTGAGCAGCAGAACAGCAGATCAGCCATAGAGTTATAAAGTAGAGACCTTTGACACGGGACATTCAAGTCTAACTCCCTCCTCCTGCTAAATGTTACACAGCTGCTTTTCTAATCTGTCATAGCAACCGGCTTGCCACAGCTTGCACACAGGGAAGTATGGAAAGGCTCAAAAAAAGTGGAAGATCTTGACCTTGAGTTTACATTTACAAAAGAGATGTAAAAATAAAAGGATATAAAGGACAATCCACACCTGCTAACTGTGTATCTCATTACTGCAAATCCACCATTTACAGTATTCCATGGCAGATTTATAGAGGTAATATGGAGCTTTTTAGTATCAAATTGCAAATCACTGGGTTTTCACAAAACCGTTATTGCCTTTTATACCATATCGCCCCAACCTCTTTTTCTACTGTGTTTTATTTTGAAGCTCTACTAAACCTGTCTGATCTCAGCAGAGTCCACCCCCCAACACTGTATCGGTGAGAAAATAAATGAGTACATATATGAAATCAGCTAGTCCTGATGGGTCCTGCTGTCTACACCATCAAAAATAAACATCAGGTTTTGGTATCAGACAAAACGATTTATAGAGCAAACAATTGGATGAGGGACTGAGGAAATAACTACGATGGATGGTGCATCAGGCACTGGATGACAATCTGGAATTTTCTCCCATCTGTGGACCAGTGGCCCTCCTAACATACAATGAAGAACCATTAGAATAAGACCTGGTAGCTAATACGTGTGGAAAGTAGAGCACATGCACTCGAATAACAACACGCGTGCTGCTAAATCTCTAACCCTCTACAGTGTAGCTGAAGCTTCACAGAGTTGTGTATGTTGGAGTTGAAATGGAGGACTATTATCTCCCTGTTACTGAAAGTGGATTCAGACACCTCATCTATCACTGTCTCTCCCATAAGAGTGGAAAAAGCTCTTTGACAGCGATGTGGAGTCCCACAAACACCATTTCACTCCATCAACTTGATAGCATCGACAGGCCCAAACACGCCCTGGCCCCATCAAGTCTGACACGGTAGCCTCGTGCGAGAAGAATATCCATCCAAGTGGAGCCCAAGAAGTGACTCCTAGAGGCTGAAAACCACTTTACAATAACTTAACCGATGAGTTGAGGAAAAGCAGGCGCTCTCTACCTGTGTCAAAGTGAGGCCATGTTCCCTATCATTTGAGGGGAATGAGGTAGACCAATCTAAATGCTTCCAGACTTTCACGCCCTGTCTCCTCTCATTTCATCTCACTGCATCTGCTACCAACTCGATACACCCACAAAATAACATCCACTCTTTCTAGATGGGCTCCTCTCTTAATTACTTCCAATGCCCTGCACAAACTCGTTGTGGTTCTGAGTCAACTCTTATTCTCTCGGATGGGGCTTTGCTGCCATGGGAACGACATTCACATCATCTTTTAACTGCTCTCTAAGCTACAATAAATTGTAAAGATGTTTATACAAGTGCTGGCAAAGAAAATCTTTATTACAGTGTGCAATATGTTAAACTTATCTTAATGTTATCCAACTGCTTGACCTAAAAGAGACCATCCATTCTTAATGTGAAAGCCATGCTGTGATCCAAATATTTTGAATCTTCAGATAACATCTCACAGCATCTGGTTTTTTGCCTCCCAAGTTCTAATGGTTTGCCAAACTCTGTAGGCCATAGTGTTTGACTTTTAACCAGCAAATCATCAACTTAACTATTTTGCTTTCTCTCAAAGGCCGAAACGAAACATTATCTCCAGACTCAGGTTTAAATTAAAGCCATGACAAGAACCATGCTTGTGAGGACCAGCCGCCGCTTCGACTGCTCACACTCAACTGGCATATAGGCAGGATGAGGTAACATAAGCCAAATGATGTCACGACCGACTGACCCCAAGGGCGACAGGTATGGAGAGTGTTTTGCCCACTGGCCTCAGACCGAAGTCAAGTATTTCAATGCTCTGCATGTGGATTTCATTTGAAGCAGCATGATTAGTTCACAGACGCTCAACTGCGATCCCCCTCCATGGGAAACCCACCCTCCACAGGAAACGGTATGTTTTTGTTAGCAACAAACAGGCATAAATTACTAGAATGGTGCAGTTTATCACACACAGTCTTATTGTTGCTGCTTGCACACATTTGACTTAGACTTTGCTCTTAAGGTTATTAACATTAGTTAATGATATTTACATTCCTGATAGTTTATGCTGAACTGTGTGTCTGCAAACCTAATTTGTGCAATAAATGTGGTAATTGCTTTGTGTCTTTTCTTCTTTATATATAACGAATGTGTTTTTGAAGACCTGTGTTTGGAAAATGAATATAGCTTTGACAATCATTCATCTAGAGCTTCTGAAGCTGCCACTGCAAGATTAGAAATGGTTAAGGGCGAAATATGGAGGCAGATTATTTTGGAGGTAGATTTAGAAAATTAAATTAAAATGGTAAAATTGCTTTTGGGCATCATTGTCCTTCTTTTGAAAGCCAACATAAAATATTACACTCCTTGATTAGATATTTTCCACAAATGCACATTTGTAAATATTGTCAAGATGATAGTACGCGTCAATTAATAAAGCCATTTCAGTGTTAACAAGTCTTGAGGTCTATTTCCAGGAACGTAGATTAAAACATTTCACATTGAAGAAAATGGCTTAACTAACAAATGCCTTACAAATAATGATCTGAGGGGTAATAAATGTGTAAACTACACTCATCAGAAGGAATTAGACAGTATGCAATAATGTGAGATCTTTTGGGAGAATATAGAACATGTGCAAGATATATTTTCATAAGAATATAACTGATAGTTAAAGAGAAATTTTAACAAGGATTTAATTTATGAAAAAATGAAGGTGTTTTTTATTGAGCCTATAAAGATATTTTTGGGATACTACCAGTAGAAGAGGCCAATTTCATAAGGTAAGACACCATAAGGAATATTTTGACAATTTTATGTAATACATAACGACCATTTAGCATCAGCTTCTAAGTATTAACCATGTCACTCGGACATTATTACATTTTTGAATCTAAGAAATGACTAAAAGATTAAAAACAGCAAATTTTTCCTGTTTCCTGTAATACATGATTGGTAATTTGATAAACAAAGTTAGTCTTAGATTTAGATTAATTTTAGTTCAGTCATTTTGATCAGCTCTTGATGCTGCACATAGGCCGCACTGTTGCTTTTCCTTATTTGCTTATATAGAGCCAAGTCAAATAAATGATTCACTGCAGTTTGTTAATTATAGGTTTCCCTTGTGAAATCTAGTGATATGGTCTATTTTGAGTTACTTGAAGCCTATGGTTTATGCTATGGTAAGTGTTTACTTTTTTGGAAAATGCTGCCTGATATAACTTCTCACACAGGTGCTTTTTAAAGCTATTTTAATGTGTGTTTTCCTTCACAGAATAGCCTCCTCTAAAGAGAGCTGGGCTATCAAATACATAATTCAATCAGCTTTCTGTAAATACTGGCTATCCAGGGCTTGCTTTTGGATCTCCTCAACACTAACAACCTTTGCCAGCATGAATTAATACCAATTATTGTTGTAGTAAAAGTAATACTCTGACAGTCTCCTGCCAAATGCATTACAGAGAGCTCCATTAATGCAATGGTAAACAGATGTGCCATCCAGTGCCAAAGTTTGATTTGGACTGTGCGTGTTTTCTCCTGGGGGGTTACAAAATAAAATGTTAAAAAGCATAAAAGGAAAAGCAGTGCAGTGCAGCCTGCAGTGTTTTTACACTACATTATGCAGAGGTATGTGCAGTACCACAGATACTATAGGAACAAATTAAGTATGCCCCCAAAGACTTAATTATATAAGGATTACTGAAATAGGCAGCTAAACAGTGAAGTCAATTGAGGGTCAAATACCAAAATACTACATAATGACCTACAAAAGTCGAATCCTTTCGATGAGTTGTTTACAGTACCTCACCTACACAGTATATACTGCATAAACATGTTGCACATGTATTGCATATTAGTGTGAATGGAGCTATTGAATATGAAAGAACAACTGCTGTGTCTAGCAAATGTGTTCCCCTGTTAAGGCATTAAACTATATATTTTCAAGTTTTACTATTTTGCAGTTCTGTCTCATTTTGTTTTCCCATCTTTTAAAAGTCTGTTCCTTAAAGAGACATCTGTAGGATTTATACATGTTTATAACCTATTTATGTTCTAACCATAACATAAATTGTGCTCTTCCTCAACAGTACAAAGCAGTTACTGAAGTTATACAGTGCTGTATTTTGTTTTGTCAGTAAAATACTGCATTGAGAAACAACACGAATTTCACAGTTATGTTTCTTTAATAATCTTTACAATGGGAAAAAGCTAATTCAACATGTTTAAGTATTTTTGCAGGTGAATGAAATAAATAGCAAAAAGAACAACAACGAACGAACATAGGCAAAATAAAGCAGAGCTGCTCCCTGGAGTATGGCAACTCTGCACCACAGGGTTAAAAAAAAAAAAAACTGGTATGGGAGTGAAACTGCCATGGCTGAGGAGTCTTGGTTGTAGTGGGAGTCGTGGCTGAGACCGACACACACAGCGAGAGAAGCAAAGAGACAAAGACCGAGGGACTGCAGACATCCTCACTGAGAGGACAACGACATAAATACAGACCAAACTGCAACACTTCACTTGAAATATGTGTCATGATAATTTTATGTTGTCTTAGCCAAAACATGATTTAGGGTGCTTACATGTCACATTATAAAACTGGTCACCAATTGTGTGTAGGAGTCTAAATCTGCGAGACTGCACAAGCACCAAAGAGTCAGAGAGTGTTTGACTCAGAGTTCAACATATTCTCACACTGTATATGGAAAAAGTAGAGCGATACGTTTGGCTAGATAAGTAACTAAGATGTCATTTGCATATGTCCGTCATCGAACCTGTAAACCTAACGCACCTATCAGTGATGTCATGGCACACTGACAACCTGGAGTACACATCTGCGGTAAGGTGATGGGTTAAACCACTAAAGACAAAAACAAGATTTGTAGCTGGTGTTCAGTTGCTCAGATCACTTTATGACGTTCCCAGTGGCATAATATTTTAAGTCCTTATTAGACACAAAGCTGGCCCTAGATTCTGAAACTTTATGTGACTCATTTCAAGTAGAAAAAAAAAGTTTTTCAGTACAACAAGCATTGCATGTTGATCTCCTATTACTGATCAGGTCACGTGACTGCAGACACCGACTTAAGTGGCATGCAGGTATTCTTTTTGCATACAGTAAAAAACCCAACCAGTAATGTTCAGGTGACGTGTGTATAATGACAAATAATTCAAGTCAAGTGTTACATCAAACTAAACTGGAACAAAACAGTAAAGCTGCAACATTAATCATCTATTGTAAACAAATAAATAAGTTTAATTTGAAAAAAAAAAATCCTTCAGAAGATACAAAAACTGGCCAAAGGAATAAAGAGACACAGCAACAAATGACCATAGCTTTATAAGGAGGTATCTGTGTGCTTTAGTTTGATTTGTGGACACTGATGAAAGCTGAAGCTCAGTGATTAACTCCATCTACTGCACTGACAGTTTTATGTTCAACAAGCTGCACTGCTGCTGCCTACAATTAACTGAATACATAAATTCATTCATAAATTCACTGTAATATGATCAAAGTCTGTCTTCACGATATCGACAATGCACCATTATGTAATGTAAGAATATAATAGCACCGTATCATGACGACCTTCTTGTATAAACTGCATTGCAAAGTTGTTGTTTTTGTTCATGCGGCTGTTTGCAGGTTTGAACCTCCTTTCACAGATGTGACGGAAGTTCCCATCATTACAATCAACACATAAGATGATTCATTTTAGAAACCCATTGTTTTTGTGACAAATCGCAAAAACTATCGCATATAAAGTGAAGAACCAGGTGATGAAAGACGTACGAATGGTAATTACAACGTAACTTGTAAGCATTTATGCCTGTTTTCCTATGTGACATAGACTACATCATACACTGGACAATACACCTTACTGAAAAATAAAATAATTAGACTTTTAGGATAAATTCTTACCTATAATATTTATTTTTTAATCATTCTGCATTTCAAGGCACTTACTTTAAATGTCCTTTTTGGATATTGTTCTTAGGATTAATTTGTGAGTTTTGTTTTAAGGCCTTTATTGCTATTGTGACAATTTAAAAGAGTTTACCCTAACAGAGATGAAGTAAAAAAAAAAAACATTATCAAAAATACGAATTAAACATGTTTTGAAAATATTTTCCTCTGTACAAACAATATGAGAGGTCTGACCAAGAGCACCAGCAAAAATATTAAATATATTTTTTCAGTAATTATTCAGTAACGAAAACTAGCTACTTGAAAAACAAAATCATACTGTACAAAGATACATATACAAAATACACTGACAGTCATTTGTTGCTGTTCAATAAAGGTCATAATATTAACTCTTATACACAAATATACACTTGTGTACTTCAGATACAGGGTGAAGACAGCAATAACAACAAAGAACATTTACTTCACGCCTCATATATGAAATAAATATTTTCGAGAGTTACGCCTCTACAAATATATGGCATTGTTGGACAACACTGTCCTGATTTATAGGTTTTAATTTGGAGCCTTGGCTCAAAATGGGATCCATGTGTTTTTAATGATCCCTTGAGTGGAGCAGCAATGTGTTTTTGTGTATTTTTTCTTGATTCTAATCGGCACCATGCCACTGCAGGGCCCATCTGGGTGGGCTGGAGCTGGCTAGCCAACAGTGGTGCCAGATACCCAGCGCTCACTTCAGAATCTCCTACAGTTTTGGGCTAAAACACACACTCAGAACACTGGTCTGAAGTCATTTTAGCACACACACACCATGCCTACTCACAGTGACGTGTCCTCAGTGAGGAAGATAAGTGTTGGAGGAAGAGGAGTTAATACTATCGTACCGGCTTCCATGGGCGGCGGTGCCAGGAGGCAGAGCCTGGGCAGGGCTGCAGGTTGCACTGCTCCATGTCGGGCGGCTTGTCCAGGATGTCACAGTTGTAGTCGTTGAGCCTCTGGCCGTTGGGTCTTTGACAAACCACCAGACGAGTCCTCCTTCCACCACCACAGGTCTGCGTGCACTGAGGTTAGCAAAGAAAAATGAATACAATGTAATGCTTAATATGTCATATGATCATATTATTCTATGATGTATAATAATTATGTATCTTATAATGTGCTTCAGTGGGGCATTTGTCCTTTGACCTAACTACCCTATCCAACAGTTCTTTTAGACTGAGATTTGACAAATGCATGTTTTTTGTAGATTAAGTGATGAGACAGAAACAAACAGACAGACACACAAGACATAACGGACAATGAGGATAAAACAGAGACGTTAGGTTAGGTTAGGTATAATAAGGTGAGTGGAAGAGTGTGACAAAAACTGTGTTTCGTACTCTAAATATAAACTCACCTCTCCCCAGACGCCGTAGTTCCACAGAGGGCAGGGCCCAGAGTCGCAGCTCTTAGACTCAGCAGGTTTCACCTTCTCCTCACAGTAGTTGTTGCTGCGTCCATCAGCATCCTGACAGACCACCACTCGCCTCTGGAAGCCTCCTGCACAGGTACTGGAGCACTGCAGAGCACACAGAGTGTCACTGACGACCACGACACATGCACACACAACCAATGTCTGCCTAACCAATGATCATGAACTAAGGATCATAATCTGTTGGATTAAGTTGATCATCTTGATTATTTGTTCGAACTGTAGATTTACTTATTTCATTGACGCTTCAGAGTGACAATATAATAGTATAAGCATGAGCAATTACACACCATTTCTTAGTTAGATAATTGGGATAATTGGGGTGAGCATATACATTTGTACATGTTATGATCCTTAACTGTGGTAAAATATTGTAAAACTTAAGACTTTACTCAGTACTTGTAGATATGTTTATGAGAATTTATCTTTTATACTTCACTGCTGTTCAATTATGTGACAAAAATAAGCTCATGCTATGGCTACTCACAAAAACTTAAGTTTAAGAATATCTAAAAGCATAGTGACAGAATGGTCAAAACTTTACAGATTCCACTTATTAAAATTTGGTCCTTTCAGCAAAATGCGGGGGCACATACACATGCACACAAATACATAAACTGTACACAACGTTTTATGCTGAGTTTAACTGAGTCTCATCAAGACAAACCCCAGCTGCACCGTTCAAACCAAACCAAAGATGGAAAAAACATCAGTCCATGCAGGAGTATCTCAAACACTGAACAAAACAGCCTTGAACAGAGCACTAGGTACACTCTGCATCCAATTAAAATGACACATCCACACTGTCAATGGAAGTGAGTACGTTCAGTGCTCTCTGTTTGTGAGGGAGGACAGCACAGTATGAGTCTGGACAGCAGTTCTTCCAGTCAGCTTCATTATGTGAGACTGAACAGTCTGCTGATGAATGGCTCTGTCGGGGGGGCTTAGAGAAGAGAACAATGTTCTTCTCATGGCTTTTTAGAAAAAGTGGATAAAACCCTACAAAACATTTGCCCTCAAATATTCCTTCTAATATTGAATTGATCTCTAAAATAGAGTTTCACAGTAAAACAACCACTAAAAAACCACTAAAACAAGCAACTGTTTTGATGGAGTAATAGCCATCTGTTATCTGACTTGCAAAATGTTGGCATTTTAGTTCAAAACTGACCACTTTTGTCAATTACCCTTGGTTATCTCTATAAAACAACACATGGCACTCTATGCTCATGAAACTGGGCATACACTTAGGTGAACTCATTAATGCAAATATAAGCACAAAGGCAGCGTGAAAGAGAACATTCTATATATATTACAGCTACCAGACGACCAGCTAATGAAGACCTTTGTGCATCTTACAAGTGGTTGTGGATGATATTACCCATTAAGAACTATTACTTAAACACTACCTATGCATTTCTGTTAAGGTCTAGTTTGCACCTCCACCATGAAAAAAAAACACTTTGTGCTAGTGTTTGTGATAAGGTTGGCTTGGGCGCACAAGGGTGATTTCATGGCAAAATGGATGCCAATAAATAGTGCTATGCAAACTAAATTACATACAGCAGACACAACCTCAATTGCACCAGTGCACTTATCTTGGCATAAGCAGATTCCATACAGATGTGAAAATACCAGACATGGGTAAACGTGTCTGGTAAAAAAGCTTGCTTTTTTGGATAATTTGATTCAAGGCCAAGGACTTTAAAGAGAATAAAGAGCCTGAGCTGCCCCGAACAATTTGGGTTTGTTGACGCGCGTGACTCTACCTTGAATTTTTCTTTGTTACAGAGTTCTGAATGTCTGCACATACACCGACACGCCATACACTCTACAGTCCTTAGCATGCATTGCAATCTGTCCCTTGGTGCTGTTTGTAAAGCTCTTTTCCATGTATGGCCCTCCGCCCTGCGAAATGAAAACATCTGCTACCTCCAAGTTAATGTGTTCACAAGAATGTGTTTACAGACAGACACCCACGGGCTGTCATGACAGCACGTTGCATACACTACGTACAATGCTGGCCATACACAAAAAACTTTAAGTTCTTCATTGGCTTCATAATGGAAGTTACGTTTTGTTCATAAAGAATATTAATTGAGCAGCATGAGAGGAACTTAACTGGTTTTCTGTACATGAAAATGCAATGCAATGTGCAAATTCGGTCAAATTGAAATTTCTGAAATGAATCTACCCCAAGACTAAATATTCTATTTCCACAAAGATCACATGCTGAACATACTGCGCCCCAGGGTCCAGTCCTCCACTGGTTGTCTGATGACGGCACATTCCAGCTGCTGTGCCCATGATGGCGCCCTGGGTCCTGGGGATATCCGTAAGGCTGGTCATTGATGCGCTGCCGGTGGTAGATAGTGGGGCAGGGTGCAGCGTTACACTCCTGTTCTGCTGCAGGCTTCTCATCCGGGTCACAGAAAGACTGGTCCACCGGCACGTGGTAGTTAGAGCAGATCACCTGTCTGGTGCTTCTCCCTACGCCACAAGTCACTGAACACTGGGGACAGGAGAGAGAGAGCCTTGTCAATATCTCAAACAATCAATGAATTCAACAATTAAACAGTAATTTAATCTTTTATTTGCCCAGATTTCTTCCATTTATTTCTCCGGTGAGCTTTTTGTGGGAGATTTTCCAGCTTCTAAATCAGTCTGTTGTGTTGTTTTCATTCATTGCTCCCATTTATTGCTTAATGATGTGAAGCTTTGGGATGTGAAGCCCCATGAGTCTGTAAGTGTGGTACAGCGGGAGTAGAAATCAACTTAATATGGCATAAATGTAATGAACTTTGTGAAATATTTGGGCTTTCATATTTAAAAAGGACTTAATTGATTAATGAACACATGATTTAAAGATTGTGACAGTATCACTGTAGATCACCCATGGCTCCTTAACCAGTTGAACAATCCATCCAATCCCATCACTGGTCTTTTAGTGACATCATGAAGAGTTTTGGCCCTCTTGCCATGCCGACATTTACAAATCAATACTTTACTGTCTCACATCACAACAAATGCCCACTTTGTTTCAATGGGATTTTAACATTGTTGGAAAAATAAACTGAGTGATTGCTGAAAGAAACATCTGTATTGATTGGACACACTGTTGGATGTTTTACTCACAGGAGACCACTCCCCGGCACGCCATTGGCCACAGGGGCTGAAGCAGGCGGAGGACTCCGGGGGGCGGGGCAGGTGGGCGCAGTGTGATTCGTCAGCCACTCCTCCCTGGGCATCTCTGCAGCTGACATAACGCGCCCGCTTCCCCTTGCCACAGGACACCGAGCACTGAAGGACATGCAGACACAAGCAGAGCTGAGATAAATATTTGTCTTGAGTGGAATTTGAAAAAATGTTTGTCTCATGTGGTTTTTCAAGTGATGCCATTAACTCCATTCTACATTTGCTGGCCCAAAATTATCATGAGGCAGAGCCCGACTGTTTACAAAATACACCACAAAATTGAGCAGTTTTAAGTGCCATGTAAGCTGTGACATGCAATTTTTTGAACTAGCAACCCAAAATGATAATGAAAGCATACTATATATTATGTGCATTATATATCATGTATCTATACTTCTATAGTACCTGTGGTAGGCATATAATTACCCACACATTGATTAGTATCAAATGGCATTGGTAAACTCCAATTATGTTCAATATGAAATTACCCAGTGGCCCCTTGTTTCTTAAAAAAGGATTGAAATGGGTGCAAAAAACAATTCTGCATACCCCTAACACTGGTGATTAAATATTTTTTCATATCTAAGAGAAATAATCTGGTCAAGCACAAATTGCATAGATTGTCGAACCTGTATTAAGGTAAATGCTTCTTTATTTCTATTTTTCTGCTCAAGCTGACAAATAGACCTGGATCCAGGTTTGTTTGTTAGACACAAAAAGATTTCTTTAGACACTGACATTGTGTATTCTTTAGCTGGTATTACAAATGATTGCATTTATGACTCTCTCTACCGTTTCCGGTGTCCTGAAATGACTCCCTGATCAGCTTTCACCTGCTAATACTTTCCAGCTGTACTCCTGCCATCTCAATGGGACATCACAGTAAACATTTCTCAGGAGATGAATCCCTAATGCAATCAAATGGCTCCAGCTCAAATAGGCATGTTAATATCCCTCTCATATCAGTGACACTCTAAAGAGGATGGCAGTTCCGCTGCTCGGGGGAATGTATGCATGTGTATGTGTGCACATGGTGTGTGTGTGTGTTATGTGTGTGTGTCTCTAAGACCACACTGGCGCTGGCCTCTTTGACATGTGAGCTCGCACCGACTTTCAGATTGACAGACGGTGTTCAATCTAAGAAACCGTAGACTCATGTTTAGATGAAATCTGGTTTTCATTTGCGACGAGTAACAATGCAAACTATCAGAGAGACAGAGGGGCCTCTCAGCCCCAGACAGTGGAGTCTGTGTGTGTGCGCGCGTGTGTGTGTGTGTGTGTTTGTGCGTAGTGCAGCAGGGGGCAAAAACAACAATGCCAAAGAGGATCATGAGACTGTACAGCACGTACTATCTGAAGGAATGTTGGGATATACAATAAAGTTTAATATGCCAACCCTATATTTCCAAACACACACGCAGGGGACCTATCATTACTGGAGTGTGTTTTCATCTTAAACACACAGAAACACACACACACATACATATGTATACAAAACTTTCTCATCAGTATTCTCATTCTTCATTATTTGTCAAAGACAGAGTTTAATTCTGACTCCAGAGCCCAGCAGATAATTTTTCCTCAAGCTACAGTACAAGAATTTGTTTACCATTCAACAAAAACCGCATTGCTCTTGTACATTCTTTGGACTGCATAAGGTAAACATACCGACTGTAATGTGCTCTGATAGACCCAATAAACACCATTTGTATCCTTACCGCAGTCCAGGAGCCATATCTCCACTGGGTGAGGAGCTGAGCTGAGTTGTCAGGACGCGGTGTGCTCTGTGCTGGAGAAGCCCATGGACATGCCGGCATCTCACAGTCCTATAAAGACAAAACACACATATGCAGTAAAATGCTTCATTATTGTGAGTCATACATCGCTACATTGAGGCAGTGCCAGTAAATATGCCAAAAATATTTCTGAACACATTTCAATTGCTAACTTGGATGCAAAGATCCAGTACGTGTGGTGCTCTGATAGCTTAAGTCGTCCTGAAAGGTTATTTAGACATTGGTTGAGGATGTCTCCTGCTGTAAAAAGCTCTTTTATTGTTCATTTCCATTTCCCAAAGCTTTTAGACCAGCATACAATGTCTGTCCATATTGCGGTAACCTCAATTCCAACAGCTGAGCCAGGTCACCCATCTGGAGACTGAAAGGTCATCAGTTCAACGCTCTGCCTTCAGTGTCCATCATGTCTAAGAGCCCGTAAGGTACACACTTAAACCACTCAGGTGAAGTGTGCTGCAGCCTTATGGCCTTTGTCCACCTCGACATGGACGTCGGGTCAAAACAAAGCAGAGCTGGCAAATATTTAAAGAGGCCGCTGATGTTAACCATGTCACAAGTTTTGCTTCACTGAAGTTTGCAGTGAAGGTCACAAGCTTGATTTAGGAGTCAAAGAGTAAAGATCAAGGATATATATTTTAGATCTGCTTTTAACCAATCAGAAGATGATTGGGAAGAGCTCTCCTTTGCTGACTGAATGAGGTCAGTCAATGAGCTGTCCAATTTCACCTAAATGATCCAGTGGATTCAGATTCTGAATGAAACAAAAATAAATAAATAAATCGAGCAGTTACTGAGTCATGCTTGGTTGTAGAGCTACTGTGCCTAGTTTAAGTCATTTCTCACAAGGAATGGGAGTTGAGAGTTGAGCTGGCCTTCTAAGCCATCTAAACTGCTTAGGCAAAAATTAAAGGATAGCGACTGATTAATATGTTTGTGTTATTGTGTGACTTGGTGATTTAAAGGGTTAGCGCAGATTCAACAAAATATTTGTGCGCCAACACACACATAACGCAAAACAAACCAATGGATGTAGCTGTAGACCAGCATTAGTGCAAAAACAAGGGATATAACAAAATATAAAAATAAATGCAAATACAAAATATGAGAAAAAAGTATGAAATATATACACATAACAATACTCACATAATATATATATGTGTGTATTGCACAGGATATTGCAAGTGTCCCACAGTAGTATATATTATATATATATTATATTGTAAATCATATTGTACTTAATTTATACTTTAATCTAGTGAGATTTAAAGCTGCACTAATCAACAAATTTATATTGACAACAAAAAGGATTATGTGTAATTTGAAAGGGGTCACTCATACTGAAACCCACTGAGAATTATCACTCTACAGTCCTGCTCAGCTCTATGAAGCACTTTGGTGTCTCATTGTTTTGGTTGAATGACCCACAATTTTACTGACCTAGCACTCACTTAATGTTGCGTAACTACCAACAAATAAGGATGAGTCAGTTTAGAGAGTGTGTGAGCAGGTATTAACAGTTTTTTTTAGTTTGTTTTACCTGACTATCTCTGGGCCTCGCTGCAGCATTGCACTCTCTGTCATCTACTGTGTCACCGTAATCCCCGGACACACACCTAACAGCTCTCATCTGGTAGCCATGGCCACAGGTCACCGCACACTGAAAGACAAAATCACACACATACATACACACACACATAAACACAAGAAGAGAGAAGCCCATTCAACCGCAAGTTATCTCAAACTCTATCGAAGTATGTCAAGGTTGATATCTAAGACGGGGCCTCAGTCAAAGTTCAGCTCAGCAGAGCCTGGGTCAGACTCTGACACACACACACACAGACATATGGACACATGCGTTCACATACACACCCCCAGTCTCAGCTCGACCCTTTACCCAATTCTTAACTCACATATGAGGCAATCCGACCACATTCAGGTACAACATGTGAGCAGAGGAAGTGCCACAGGATAGGTTTATTTGAGCAGCAAATTATAATTACACAGGCATTAACAAGCCAATATATTCCAGCTCTGTAAATACCACTATCTGACTTCATACAAACACGTGTGGGAGGGAATTAGATCTACATGTATAAACTAGACTATGAATGGCCAAAGACGCCCATTCATACATGTTTCATTCAGTCTGTGTCTTACCCTAACAGGGATAAATCTATACAGACACATTTGGAAATTTTAATGCATAGGAAGGTGTGTATTTTTCTGTGAGTTTGTGTGTGTGTGTGTGCACAATGTGGGTCAGGTTTAGTCTGACAGGATATGAGGGCAAAGTGAAAGCACCACGGAGGAAATGGCAGCTGGAGTCAGAGCACACTCCTCCGTAACTTGGCGATATATCAGGTTACACATACACACACACCCACACAAACTTGAAACATACACCATCACTCCTGCACACAACATTCTCTCTGTGACCACACACGCGTGTGTGCACACACACACACACACACAGAGTAACAGATACGAGTCAAACTGCCGGGCAGCGAGCCACACATGAAACCCATTTCGTCAGTCAAACATTGCATCAAGTCACCTTGCCCCAGTGTGTCTCTGTCTAATCTGTGTGTGCATGCATGTGTGTGTGTGTGTGTGTGTGTGCAGGACTCACCGCTCCCCATACGCCAACCTGCCAGGACGCACACTCGGGCAGCTCACAGCTCCCCACAGCGGCAGGTTTGCTGGATGGGTTGCAGAAGTGCTCGCTCAGCTTTTCCTCCCCTGATCCCATGCTGCAGGACACTTGTCTGTGCCTCATCCCCTTCCCACAAGTCACTAGGCACTGCAAAGAAAACGGGTGTGGTAGGGTGTGGCAAGATGATGGAAAAGGTAGAGAAAAAGTACGTTATATGAAAGTGTGCCTCAAAGTGTGTTTGTGGACTTCAGACATTTCCATTCCAAAATGGCTATGAGTACACCTCCCCTTCACGCTGCTTTTGTAAGTTGTGTGTGTGTGCATGTGTAAGAGAGGTTCCCACCTCACTCCACTCGCTAACAGTCCACTTCGGACACGGCTGGTCGTTGCAGGCTTCAGTGACCACCCTCTGGTATTCGTTGCACTCCCGGTCCACCAGCCGCCTCCCCAGGTTGTTCATACAGTAAGACTCTCTGCTCCGGCTCCCACGTCCACATGTCTTAGAGCACTGAGTACAAGGTTACATTAAACATGTTCAGTCCACTCACTCATGCTTTCATCTACAGTATGTTTTACTTTCTCTTACTGTAAAATCATTATTGTATAAAAGACAAGATGATCAACAGCAGCATAGAACTTACTGACCCAAAAGACATATCTCAGCACAGTGTGTCCCTAGAAAACGTACTCCAAATTGGAATAACGTCTCACATTCATCTTGGAATAGTATTTAGTCTGCTTGCCCTGCATGTATGATTCAAGCCTTTCAAACACTGTACCTGTGACCAGGCGCTGTACTGCCAGCTCTTAAGCAGACAGTCCCCATGGCACGGCTCTCTGGTCTGAGGTTTAGCGACATCACCACAAGCGCTGGCCTCCGTCCTCTCGCTCTGTCTCTTTATCAGGCTGTACTTCATACACTGAACATCCAGGCTGCGGTAGCCTGGGCCACATTTAGCTGAACATTCGCTCTTTCCAGCAACATGCCACCTGTGTTAGAGAAGATTTAGGGAAAATGTTTGGCTGTGTGTGTTCTTTAGAAATTTGTTTTGCGTGTGTATGTGTCTTAGTGCATTAATGTGTACCTGACTTCACAGTCTGTGTTGCAGGGCTCAGTAACAGCAACAGGACGAGGTAAATGTTCACAGCGTTGGTCCGATACCTCAAGGTGATCGCTCTTGCGCACACATACCACCTTTCGTCTTCGCTCACCTTAACACACACACACATGCACACAGGCGCATGAATAAAAGCAGGGCCAGAATCAGACAGCATCTGGCAGACAGTTAGCTTGAAAAATATCACATTTCTTCACCTTTAACAAGTCTGACCAGCTTTCTGACATCCAGTCCTTCACCTTACAGCCTTAGGGGTCCATGTCTCTCTTAAACCCCACAAATACATCTCTTTACTGGATCCCACTGTGAACTCTGACCCACTGGGAGCCTGACTAGCTTGCTTCTAAAAGGGAAATTTGAGGGGCTTAGTCAGGTTAAAGGCCAGGCAAACTGGAAGGTGTTGGGCGATGTGATTTGCCGGGGTCACATTGAGGTTGCCAGGAGGGGGATTTATGGAAGGAGGGAATGAGTGAGTACGTTTTTAAATCCAGAGGTGTGAGTAAGTGATGGAGGAGAAATGCTAATCCTCATGTGAACTGACACTCCATGTCTATGTAATATGATTTAATATAATAAGAACTGTAAGAGATGACATTATGGTTTGTATAAATGTCACACTTTTTGCAGATTTTGGTGGTACTTTATGGTTTATATCAAGAGTAGCTGTGAAATTGGTATGTAAGTTAGACTCTACAGCAACACAACAAGTACAAACATTGCAATCTGTAAAATAACTATGGGCGTAAAAGTGCAATATGTACTTATGCATGTGACATACCTGTACAACAGCTCCCAGATATTTGGTCAAATTGCAAAGCTTTTTTAGATTCACTGAAGAAAAGAAATTACCATGTTCTTCATGTGTGAAGCTTTGCAGGCCAAGCTGAGATCTTACCCTGACAGATGCGGTTGCACTCCAGCCAGGAGCCTGAGGGATCCCACACAAACTGCTCCCTGTGTTCCTCGATGGGTATGTTGAAGGAGAAGCGGACATCTGGGTTGTAGAGGTTTCCCACACACAAGACCTGTGGAAACAACGGTGGGAAAGGCAAGGTCAAAAGACTTAGCAGTGCTTTTCTTATTTTGTCTAAGTCCAAACACAGATGTCACCCTTTTAGACAGAGAATTAGCCCGTAGGTGAGACAGAAGCAAGAGGGAAAAGCAGAGGAATGTTAAGTATTGCTAATGAAGAAATTTATAGGTGCAAATAGCAAATAAGTGACAGCTTCCTTCTGATACCTGCAGAATAAGCTCCTCCTCGATGCGGTCAGTGCAGTTGATGCGCTCCACTTTTGTGTCCGAGCCGCTGTATTCAATGACGATTCCCTTGAAGGTGATTTCCCTTTTGAACATGGCCACCACAAAGTTCCCATTCAGGAGGAAGTTGGACTGGCTATCAGATAATGCTGGAATAAGAAATGGACAGAACAACAAATTTGACCACAAACCATAAACAACACATAACTCTGACTGTGAAAGAGTTCAGCGGAAGTAGAGGAATGTTTGGTTCCTTAAAATGAGTTTGGGCTCTTGCAGAATTGAAGTCTTGGGAATGTTTATGCGATGTGGCATTTGTCATTTCAGGCCATATGTTAAGTAAACAGTCTTTGAGTTGCCAACCTATTGTTCTGCAAAGCCATTTTTTCAGGGGAGGTATGTTGAAACACTGGTGGCACTAAATTGCAGTTATTTGGAGTTAGACTGCGTGACTCTTTTTAATGACCAACATTGTAATGCAAACAAAGAAGCTCCGCTGACTGCAAATACAAACAAGTACATACACATGCAAATAACACACAGGAACACATGGATAGACACTCACACTTGGCAAACAAGCACATAAACCCAAAATGACACCGACCACCTCTTTCTCCACCTCGAACACTATGGTTCCCAGAAATATGCAGTTCATTACAATCTGAGAGTGCATGCTGAAACAATATATGTGATTAAGACTTTGTTTACATGAAAGTCTGCACATTGTTAGATGCCAGCTAGTCATCTTTAGCCCAAAGACGACTGTCTGTAGGGTTTATCAAAGATCTACAGACTCTGGTTGTCATTATTGATGCTACGGAGAAAAGGGAAAAAACCCCAGTGCCGTAGAAAAAGCGCAGACACACAGCCACACACGTCGAGTGAACTTAAACATACACGAGCATCTTTTCATACACATCAGATGCACATGAAGCCAAAACAACAGGAAGATCCAAACTCTTCTGTAGGCGCTCATGGGTGATTTCAGTGTTGCGTGGTGCTGCTTTGAGAGCAAAAGTTGGGAACTTTATTTCTAGTGTGTACTTTACAAAGCACAGCTGTGCTGTCTTTGATGTCATCCTAAACTCAAGGATTACCCTTTGTGAATCATTTTCCCTGATAAAGGTCTAGTGAGCAAAAACTTGGCTTTATAATCAGAAACTTGCAATCAGGCCCCTAGTGAAGGGACTTTTTGCATCATAGCTCTGTGCAGTAAGTGTGTAAGTAAGATGTATTTACACAGCAACTTTCAAATAAAAAATAGAGCCACAATAAAGAGGCAATAAAGAGAATAAAGAGATTAAAAAATGAGTAAACTAAGCAAAGACAAATCTAAAAAGGTGCTCCACAGTATTCGAGGCCATGATTCGAGATCATCTCAAACACCTTTCAGTAAACTGTACCAGCCAGAGACAAAATTGGAATGGCGTTTCAAACAAAAAAAACTCACCTGCAGCTCAACTAACTGTGCAGTTGTGGCACTCAGGAACAGTGGGAGTTGAGCTTTTCACAGCAGCATGGCAACGAGACCTACCAGATGTGTTTTCTGACAATGTGGCTTAAAACATCTTGAACCTGACTTGAACCATCTGAAAATGGGCGCCCACCCTTACAACATAGGCATAACTCCTTTTCTCTGCTATTTTCTCTCTGCCAGTCTGTTTCTCGCATGCAAGCACGCGCACACATACACACACACACACACACACACACACACACACACACACACACGCACTCTCTGTGCCCGGTGGGTCCATCTAACCCTATACCCCTATATCCACTTTCATGCGGCATGGACTCCACATGCCTCTAATTAGCACCTATTGCTGCCTCATTTATCTTTCTCAGGGGTTGACACTCCATTTGCTTTCCCAACCAACCGTCTTTGCCATGACCAGATGGACCAACGCCCCTCCATGTCTCCATATACACTCAGTACAAATGACAGTTTCCTTTCCTTTATGAAAACGGTTTGACGACAGTTTGGCCCATGTCTCCTTACCCTCCTTCACTAAAAGGCTGCCTCAACAGCTCTGGGTCACCAAGTCTGGGTGGTTTATGGCCATGTTAGAGGATAATGGCATTGACCTATGAGAGGAGAACTGCAGGGGTGTTATACATCTGTCTTATTAAGTTGGACTGCTTCCATTTTGGATTGATTCTCCCAAGAAAACCTGTAATTTGATACAGAGGTACAAACCACATCGTTGAACTGACACACGAGCAGCAAACTCACCGAGGTAGTTGTCGTCTTCTGGCTTTCCAGAGTAGCTGACCTGTTTGATATCAATGTTGGTGGCTCCTGCAGGGATCCGCACCACTGTGTTGTAACCTGAAGAAAAAGACCAGACAAAGAGAAAGACAGAATAAAGGAGTGAGACCAAGAGCACAGACATTTTTAAGTAGTCTCTAAAGGGAACAAAGCAGCCACAATAACACCAGTGAGAGGGTCCCGCCTTGATTTTCATAATAGCTTCACTATGCTCCACCAAACCCCAGTCAGGGAAGTCCGCTTCCAACCACTGGGGATTTAAATGTCACACTTGGAAAAACACAAAAAAAAGGTCTAGTCCTCTCAAATAACCTGCAGGAGGCCTTGTTTTAGTCTCAGAGGCCTGACCGTGAAATGACATGTAATTATTGCCTGGACCTACCTTTGGCCTGTAATTACGACACCGGGCCTGTTGTCCCTTGATAAACTAACACAGAAAACGCGTGAGCATAAAGGAGAGAGAGCGCGTGAAAGCCAATCGGTGACAACAAAAATACAGGGAAGGAGAGACAACCTGGGGCAGATTATGAAAAACATAGAGAAAACGGCACAAGTTAGGTGGGGAAGAAAAAACTGAATCTTAAAAAAAAAAAGTTAAATCTGTACCAAAAACTGTTAGCTGACAGTGAATGTTTGCTTAGATTTGGATGCTTCTTTACTAATTCTCTCTAGTGCTTTAGTAGAGCTGCTTGTATTAGACAGCATTCAACATGCGATAAGTTTGGCTACGTTCAATAAATAAAAATTGCAGAAAAATATGTGCATGTACATAAGATTAGTACAGTGCATCCTATCAGTATAACTACTATGAACCAACAATTGTTTGGTCAGGTGCCATCAGGTCTTCAAAAACTACTTACAGCTGCTACAACTTTAAAAATAAAACCTGAATGGAATGAGGGGAAGGGTGTGGGTCGGTGTTATCTGATAGTTAGTCTGACACCTTGAGCCACTCGGGGGCAGCACTTGGTTTACATATCTTCCTTACATCAGATACACATGCGCAAGCACACACACATCCACACACACACACACACACACACACACACACACACACACACATACACACACACACACACACACACACACACACACACGCACACACACTGTACAACAGCTACTTTACACTACACTATGAAAAGAAAAACTCACATTATTTTAAAATAAACCTCACCACAACACAAAAACCCATATACAGCTGCCCTTGGAGTTCACTGTTGCTGTTTTAAGTGCCATGTCAAATTCCCTCCTTAAACAATGGGGACAGGATAAGCTCCTGAATAGAAACAGGGGTACATGAACTTCAGAAACCACCAACAAAGCCTCCCTCTGAGGAAACGTGGTATCCACAAGCCATCACAGGCCTCCGAGATCCCCCAGCTTAGCAACTGACCACACACAAAATCCTCCGCCACCACATAGTGACCCGGGGATGAACAGTAAACACACCACCCCGGGGAAGGAAAACACAAGCATGCTGCATTTAGAGAACGCTCTGGTTTACCTCAAACATGCCTCTCTCTGCTACTAGCAAGAAAGAAGATGATGCATTAATGGCCTGTGGAGGAAAATTAGAAGGCGTCACAAGCAACTGAGTTGATGTCAAACTACTTTACTTGTTTTTGCAGTTTCTGTGATTGGATTATTTTTCCATTCTACTATATATACTTTTAACTTTTACATTTGGTTTTCTTGTTTCCATTTTACTCACTCACTGCGGTAGTTTCAAGTGAACAAAGGTCTTGTGAAGTTTGTTATAATAAGAGCTTTCTGGTTGCATTCAGTTGATGACATGGCCTCTTGAGACATGGCCTCATTGAGACTTGAAACCACACAATATTTTTGTCTTTTAGGATTATCTCTGTCAGATTAGGTCTTCATTGACTCATAAATTATTCCCATGTTCATAGTTGGCCAATAAAGTGATCAACTTCACCATGCCACCAACAATGAAAGTGAATCTGGGACCATTGTGTACATCCTCATTCTGACAGGTTAGTCTTTGTTTGGGACATTGTGAGACGTGTCAGATGTCGGCATGGAATAATAATAAGACAAGCAATTTTTGAGGTCAATGGTCAGTTTCATGTATTGTGTGGTCTGAATTTGGCATTAGACCTGACTGCTTTAGGTTTTAACTTTTGAAACATGACAATCTAAAGACTTGTATAGAGACCCACCAAAAAGTGTGGGTCAAGTGTGTTTTATCTGTTCTATCCAAGTTTGTATCTGTTGTATTATTGGAAAAATAAAAAAAAATAAGCAAGACAGGCAGGCCTTGTACAGCTGAAGAATTATGAGGCATTGATAACAAGGCAATAACAAGGCATATACACTGAAAGGACTTAGGTCTTAGTTATATAAAGACACAGATACAAACACCCTTAAAGGGAAATGTTCAAATGCTGTTTTTGAATATTCAGCAGCTTTACCTGCAAATTCAGTTTGTCTAGTCTGGTGAAGAGGAGGGGGGGAGAAAGAGGTAAAGACAAAGACTGAGCACAGACAAAGCAAAAGGAAGAGACAAAGGTGGAGACTAAGACATAGAGAGACATCAAACTGAGAAGGACAAAAGGTTGAAAGACAGAGAGACAGGCCTAGACTAGGAGCAGAAAGATATCCTGCCTGGGCTACACTCCCACTCGTCTTCTCTTTCTTAAGGTCAAAGCCAGATTTCCAGGGCTGAGGACAGTGCCTGATTTGGTTCAATACAGTCCTCAAACCCTGCACCCCAAGCCAACCGAGCACAGAAAGAAAGTAGATGGATAGAGATGCTAAAGCTCAGTGCCAAACTAATGCGGAGTAAACATGACAGAAACCACACCCAGGGTTTTTATGCTAATTCTTCTGCTGTTTTGCTGCCCAGACCTAAAAAGGATTGGATGCAATCAGCAGTTGGCTCACACTGAAGCGCCGCATTAAGCAGGACAGTTCAAAGGGGTGATGTAAGATTTGTGTTTGCTATCGAAAGACCTGACAGAGATCGCTGCATTACTCCATTTCTAAAGCTTTAGAGAAGATTGGTGTTCTGCATTTTTCCAAATTTGGCCGAGGCACGCATTGTTGCTGAAAATCAAGCTTAATATGTTTAAACATAACCAGACATGACATCAGCACCTAATATGAGCATACAGCATGTCAGACTTGCTGCCACATGGAAGTCTTTCTCAGCTGTTCTATGTTTACTGTGTATCAGATACACCATAATTCATCTGCAGGAGCTGCTGACATACAGTATGTTTAATAGCAACACCTTTTTTGTGAACGCTCAGCTATTAATGTACTATGCATGAAATCTGAGCAGCAGGACTTACCATACTGAGCATCATTGAACGTCCCTGCCAGGGTTTTACACGACGAGTTGTCCCCGCCACACACTCCACACTTGTCATTCCTGGCCTTTGAGTTGAGAACATGGTCGCAGCCTGCTTGCTGAAGAGGCACAGATGAAGAAATTTGTAATTTAGAGTGATGTTATATGACAGACTGTACTTAAAGTGATTAGTTTGACTGTTATAAACAGCACATTTGTCAGCAGTGTTTCACCTGGACACTGTGAACTTGGCAAATGCAGGTGTTTCTGATGATGACCTACAAATACGTCACTAAAAACTCAAGCCTCGTCCTTTCAAGTAATTACAAAACATGAATCATGTAAGAGTATGAGTAGGCTGACAGTGTTGATTTTGATTTTTTAACACAGATAAAGGTATATTATAACACAACAAATCAGAATAGCATGTGAAGAAGTTAAGACTAAGCAGTGTGTGTGCATGAGTTGGTGTGTGTATGCGTCAGTAAATTATAAAATAAGAAACAGACAGATATACCCTGCAGAGGCCTTGAACACAGATGTCATAAGTATCTGGCCCACACGGCGTGCCGTCGATGACGCGGTCCTTCAGCTGATAGTATGCAGTAGTCCCGGCAACCCGGCAGAAGAGCTTACAGCGATCCTTCATTAGTACTGGATGGAAAAGAAAACAAAGTATGGAAAAAGTTGGACTATAGCTCATTAAGTTAATGAGATTAATAAAAATAAAATGAAAAGAATAATGACAAGATGAAAAGCCTAGAGATGACCACCTGCTAATGAAATAAAACAAAACATTAACACTTCATATTTTTGATCTTGTATCAATATAACTTTTTTGCAAAGTTCAACAGCCAAATTTGTATCCGTTGTTTGGCAGAATGAGTTTGTATCTGACTTTATACTGGCTCCAGGGCTTGGCCTGTTTGCTTGTGTAGCATTAATTAAATGAATGAATCACTTGCAGTAACTTGGACAAGGGGTTCTGTGCCAGATGGTAATCTCATGTAGCTGGGCAGACCATCTCGGTAAGGAATGAGATACGGCTGCAAGAGGGAAAGGTGCCAGGAGGTTCATATGGATGGGCTGCATGTTGCTTTAACCCCTTGTTGCCTGTTGTCGCGGATTCGCCTCAAACCTCTTCCGGTCTTGATGCAGCTGAGGTGGCCTCTGTATCCCACTAATGCCGGTTGATGCATATTCTATGTATACATTATATATACATAGATGCATACATACATAAATAAATATATATATATTCTATGCATATATACATATATATTATATTATACTATTATTATATTGTACTACTCTATGCTATGCTATATTCAAATGAACAATCTCCACTTCATTTAGCATCTGCTTGAATGCAAAAACACAAATTATAAATTTTTTTATATGATTGTAAATAAATTCAGGCAGTAAGAGGTTAACATTGCTGTTGTGCTCCTTTTAGTGTACTTTACATATCCACCCATTCGTCAGCTAGCTTTTTCTACCTTGTACCGCCATGCATTAAAATCAGTGCAGTGCATTAGATTTAAATGCAGTACATACATAGACATCGCAATTTTGTGTGTCTTTGCCTCCACGTACAATGTGGACTTTCTGTTAAATTGCATAAGAAGTTTAAACAAGCCTGAGGTATCATACGAATAGTGAATAATTGGGTGCATACTTCATCACTGGCTTCAAACTACATTGTATAGTTGGATGTAAATAGTATCCATTTTTGATGTTGCACTTGTTACCACAAGACGTTCAAATGACATGCTTAAGGTGTACTCACTGCCGCTGTATTTGGGGACCCAGCGGACGGTGGGAGGTAGACCGTTGATGTTGAAGTGCTTGCCGTCAAACTGAGAGCACTGCTCCTCGCGGAAATCTTTCCGTCCTCGCGGACACGGCTCAGTGTTGCAAGAGCGGAACTTCATCCTGCGACCCACACAGAACCTCCCGCCATTTCTGGGCCTAGAGTGAGACACGACGGATCACAGGAGCGCAACACTTACTTCCAATTTAAAGTTTGTTTGACTGGTGCTTTATGACTTCCACCCCACACTGTTTACAGTAAAATTCACACTAAAGAAACAAGCTTTCTCTGACTGTTGCTTAAAATCAGATTTAGACTAACTGAATCTGACATGCAGGGTTGTTACTCACTTTAGCTTGTTTACAACTCTTATTCAAGTGTGACTGCTTTCTTTATACTACTTCAGAATTTTACACATATTTACAGTCTGTAATGGTTTTGATTGTCATAACTCTATAATTCTTTCTTACTCAGGCTTGTTGCAGTCTCTGGTGGTGCTCCGTGTTCCTCCACCACAGGACCTGGAGCAAACACTGTAGGGCCCCCAGGGACCCCACTCCCCGTGGACAGGCTGTAGGTCCAACTCCTTGTTTACACACATCCCATGTCTGCAGTACTGCACGTGAATAGACAGACACACATATACAGATTATGTTAAAAACTCCTGAAGTACTAAAGACAACACAGTCTGTCTCGATTATGGCTCTACTGCAGAAATAGTGCACAAACAGCTGTGAGGTGTGCTTCTTCTCAATCCTTTGTTTGGATCTCAAGCTAAATTTAAAGAGAAATCCTAATTCAGCTATTGTTTACCCTCACAGAAGGCGTCCAACTTGTCAAGCTGTCCAAAGAGAAATGGGAGCGAGAGGGAGGGACATGGATATAGACAGAAAAAGGGAAAGTGTGAGACAGTAAAATATAAGAGTTGTCAATCAGAGAAACTAGAACCTGAAATGTGCACTATGTGATGCAATAATTCCTTGATGTTAACCAAATCTTGTTGTTGGATATGTGTTAAGCATTATTGTTTTAGAGCCTCTTTGCACAAAGTCACAGTGGTTTTCACATTGGCTTCCTGTTTCTCATCCAGGAGCAGCCTGATGCAACTCATCAACAGAAATACTGTTTCAACACCAAGAAACATATCAAAAGGAAACCCATTTGCGATGCCACAGACAATGGAGGAAATCCAGGCTAATTTTCCTGAATCATCTTCAGCTTGGGTTGTAAATATACAAGTTACATAATACAGACTTTTTCATACAGTAGACCCACTTGACATAGATACTAAGGCGCCTGGTATCATGCAGTGTGTACCCACTAACCAACCTTTGCCAAGAAGTGCTAACACTGCTTTCATAAGCAAAGCACGGCAGGCTCATTTCCCTTTGTGTGTAACCAAATCTCCTTCTCAGTGACTAAGATATCGGAGGGTCCTGTTCAGTGAAAGAATGCAGGACAAGACGGCGTCTGTCTGGGTACGTAGCCCGCCGTCCGGGCACACAAGCATGGGTAGCAGTGGCACCATGATAAGGAAACTCTAGAGTTGTGATAACAAAAGGAACAAAGTTCATTACTGGCATCAGGAACTCTGTTCTTCTGTTCTGCTGTCTATCTACTCAGGTACACAGCTTTAAATGTGTAACCTGAAAAGGAGGATGTTTCCCCTCAGAGTTTGGTCTGTGAGGATGATGCACTTCACAATGTTACTTGCATTACCAGCGCTTCCCAGATGAGAAATGCAACTACTATCATTTCAACTGTGGCCACACGCCCATTTCACTACAAGACATTCAATCTCCTAATGCAGATAACAAAAAAAGCTAAGGCCGCCTGTTGTGAAGACTCTTGAGAACTGAAAACAAAACCGTGTGAGATCCGCTTCAGTGAATTTTCATAATTACGCTAATAAACCAGGGAGGATATCAATCAAAGTCATCTCCTTGACAATGGACTAATCTGGATAGTTTCTACTTTAACATTAATTCACAACTTGTAGCCATTACCTTAGGTGAACACCTGCAAAAGAGCAAAGTCATAGACACAAACACATGTAAACATACAGAGAATTTGGCACCACTGCCTCTACTATCCTGGCGTAGTGTGCATGTGTGTTTTACACACTTGCTGGTCTAATGATGGAGTGTAAAGTCTGTGCTCAGTGACAGACAGGTGTTAACAGCTGCAGGGTATGGACTAAACAAGCCACAAACATTTCCATAATCCAAACCTGGTTTGAGTAATGGCCCAAGCCTTCCTGTCTGACTCCACTGTTAATGCAAACTTAAGGCACTGATAATGCTGTTGGAGCACTAACAATGGATTTAGAGAACAATTCAAATAAAAGACTCTAAAAGGAATGTGATAAAACATCCACATGAGTAGAAATGGCTTCCACACCACTGAAAGGCAAACAGGTGCTGGTCCTTGTTGGTTGAGCAACCTCCTCAAGAAAAAAAGAGCTTGGAGTTCATTAAATTGTCAACGAAGCACATTTTCATATGTTTTTAAGAGTTTTCCTTTGCCATAACAAAGAGTTTCCCTCCCCTTATAGCCCTCATATCCCCTTCCCCTGCCTCAGCTTAGGGACTGTCAACCCAGACCTGAGCATCCCATCTATACCTCCTCTCCACAGTCGACCATCCCCCTTATCCCCTTATGGGAAATTGCCACGCAGGGACCACCACAGTGCAACCAGGCGGCAGAACCCAAGGAACTGTCAAACATAAGGCGGACTGTCTGTCAGAGAGGACCAAAGCCTGTGTAAGCCTCTGAGGCATTCCACTCCCCCCACTGGCACCCTGTGTTTACAACCGTTTTGTTTGGCTTGAAAAGGTGATGTGGGTGAAAAGAAGAAAGAAGGAAAGGGGGGAGTGGAAAGAAAAAAAAAACATCTGTGTGAGATGATGTATGTGTGTGAGTGAGTGTGTGTGTGCGCGAATGTGAGCATGCACATTACTGTGTGTGTGTGTGTGTGTGTGTGTGTGTGTGTGTGTGTGTGTGTGTGTGTACACATGTGTGAATGTGTGTCAAGTGTGAGAGTGATTGCTCAGAGTCTGGAGGCATCTGGGGGCCACGCTCAATTCCAATTAGCCTCTCTTTCCGAAGTGCACAAACACACCCTTGGAAAACGCAGAGGTGAAAGCCAGTCTTGGCAAAGCTCAAACAAGCATTAAGGAAACTGGTAAACCCTTTCCTAGAAAGATTGTCAAAATTTGCACTCAATTGGGAATGTGGTGAGACATTTGAAGGTCTTGTGAGAGAAACCTGTCCAGCTGTGACTAGCATGTGTTTCAAATTAGGAATTTCACAAAGACGCACGCTGACTCACCAACTCATACCAAGTCATGTGCATATGTGCATACACATATATCACACGCATGTATTTTGCACATATTGCATGTAGTTACACATTCAATGCAGGTGGGGAAACACACACAGTTTCTTTATCTCTTTGCTCTCAAATCACACACCGATAAACTAAATAAACTGTAACCAGCTCAGCCACACAAGCACGGAGAGTAGCCACCAGCACTCTCTAACCCTGAAAGAGAGAATACTATCTAAGGACTGCAGCATCTGCTCTGAGCTCCTCAGCTGGCTGGTTTGGAAGTTAGCGCCCTGTAATTGCCAGGAAACTGTTGCAGAGAGCACCTCATTTCTGAACCCAAGCCATACATCACTGCAGGAATGAGAAGGCAGAGGACTGATTTAAAAAGCCCTTTCATTTTAACACAGTCATTTCCAAAAGACATCACCTTTCATGTTGCGGTGTCTTTCTCATGGCTCTGGGTCTGGAGTTCACTTTGGCCTTGACCTGTCGAGGCTTTGTGCCTTTGTCTCTGACAAGCCCTCTGTCCTCTCCACAATGCTCAATTAAAACGTCCCAAAAGCAATCCCATTAAACCTGAGACATCTGGAGCCACCTTGTCACCTCTCTTGATTTTCAATAAGGATTCATTAACTATTAAACGTTTAATAACTTGACCTGGAGGTGAGGGGTGACAGAGAGCCCGTGAAGTGATGCAGCAGTAAATGCAGTGATTCTCTGTACTCTTTGAGCAGGCAGGGCACTGGGAGATAAACAACGACAGCTGTTATTATAGACAAGCTTTGCACTGACACATTTTTTCAGCCAAGCCGTGCATTATTTTCCCTGTTAGTTCCATATTTCCTCTTTCCTTTCTGTTGAAAGGGTGTGAAGACAGGAGGAAGAGAAATGACGAGAGGGAGAGGGTGAGCAAGAGAGAAAAAATGATGCAACCGTGACCCCAACCAACCTCTCTTCTTACTAGCTAAATCTCCTTACTTTGTTTCCTACCCTCTTTTTTCCACTCTCTGTGATCCCTCCTACCTCCACATCTTTCAAAGAAGTGTGAAGGTTGTCATTACAGTGAATGAGTAGTTTGGCCCTATCAGCTGTTCCATTCACGTGCACTTCAGAGACACTTTTACTGTTGCTGTTTCTCACTTATCATCATCTTTGTACAAATACTGAGAAACACATACCACTTGTAATCTCCCCAAATTTTCCTCAATCAATATTTTTTTGTATTAACAATGGACAAAATAATTATTTGTAATGTGAAATGAGTCTCTTGTAGTGACAATCCCACAGAGAATTATCATCCAATCCTTTTGACTTCTCTTGGCTATTATTTTGTTTTTAAACCTGCTGTAATGTTTTGGTAACTTGGGGGCAATTATTGCCACATTTTGACACCACACAATAATCATCTAAATACAACTTCCTCCTTCTACACAGCGGGCAATGAAAGCTCCACTCATTGACTACCGGACGCAGTAATTCCATCAGCAAACTGCATGAATGCTAAAACAACAATCCTCTTGTTAGCCCAAATCCACAGATATGTCTGTGATGATGACAACTCAAAGTGGCAACATCCTGCAAATATCCAGAGATTAGCTGAGAGTGACACTGATAGCAGTCTCACAAACCCAAGCTCCAGTGCAGGCACACAGAGACACACACAAAAACAAGCACACACACACACACA
Organism: Pempheris klunzingeri; assembly: GCF_042242105.1. Lineage (NCBI taxonomy): Eukaryota > Metazoa > Chordata > Actinopteri > Acropomatiformes > Pempheridae > Pempheris > Pempheris klunzingeri. The sequence continues at coordinate 8,664,113 of NC_092016.1, read as the reverse complement.
CACACACACACACAAACACACATCCCGTCCCAGCATCGTACGACAAGTCTGTCAGGCTGCCAGGGAGCTCCAGCCAACACTCACCGCCTCCGCCAACAGACTCCATTCTGCCCTGGCTTCACTTTTCAAGACCTCACTATCTCACTCTAATTGGCTGAAACCAGAGCAGGTTGTCATTCTTTTCCGAGGAATGTTCTTGAAATCAAAAACAACTTCCAGTTTATTCGCTTACACTGACCACTCAATTAAGCCCCTATTAAGAGTATCTTGGAAGGGTTTTTGGGTTTCACACATACTTACTAAGCAGACACTGTATTGAATGAAATCAAAAACACTTGAATATTTTGTTTGTCATTTTGCAACAATTTCACCCCCAAAAATGCCTTTCAAGGGAGCTTTCAGTCAAGACCGAATTCAAGTTGACAATAAACTGAACAAAACTGAGAACAATAAGATCTTTGACAACAAAACACCGCAGTTTATTCAAGCTCTGTCGCCACTTTTTTCCTCTACCACCCACTGAGTGATGACGTGGTGAGAAGTAGTGCGGGGATCTTCAAATGGCGGGGATGTGGATGCAGGGCCAAGCGGTCCTCAGCTTTGGCTTGACAGGAGCTTATTGACCATGCTGGCTGGCCATTAATCCACACACACACACACACACACACACACACGTCTGCATGTGTGCGTGTGCTTACATTTACATGTAGACACTTCTGCAGTATATATAAAGACACACAAAGGCACTATATGCATGTATGCACACTCAAAACACACACACACACACACACACATAAACAGATATATACAGATGCACAGGCTGGATCCTTTTGAAGAGTGAGAGGGACCGAAAAGGGGAGGGCGACATGTGGGGGGGCGGATAAGTGAGAAAGAGCAGGAGAAGAGAGGATGGAGGGGAGGGAGGGTGGTGGCGGTATTTATAGACAACAAGTGATGGGATGCCCTCGTTAGTGTACGGCCCACTGAACCAGATGACAGACGCGCCGCCAAGAGGTCATGTGACCGCATTACTCACTCCGGCGCCCTGTGAGAGGGCCCGTTGAGCAACAGAGAGGCAGCGAGGGAGGGAGGAAGGGAGAGAGGCAGAAGTGGAGAAGCAGAGAGAGTCAGAGGAGAAGGGAACAGAGGGGGAGAAAACTACCCATGAACCATGCAGTGCCCATTGCCCTATTTCAACTTGGCTGTATACAAACAAAGTTTTTTTCACTCTTCATTTTGGGGACGTGCCTCTCCCCCATGTTTTTGGGCACTGACCTCAATTACCCGATGCTGTCACAACTTTGTTTTGTAACCCGATGGAACAAAAACTCCCTCCAGACAACACAGAAAACACGTCTTTCAGAAAATTTGCTTTTTACAAGAGATGACGTTTCCTGTGTTATCACTTAGGGTGACATGGCAGGCTTTGGTCTAATGATAGGCTAAGGAAGAGATCTGTGGTTGCTAAGACGATACCTGCTGCTAGTTTCCCCCATAGAGGCCATAGCTGTAATCCTCCAGATCTGACACCTCCCCACCCTCCCGCCGCTTCCACATGCACACTCCCCTTCAGGGATCTGCAGACACTTCAGAGCCAGGAACTCAACCCAGACCCTGTAAAGCCTTAGACCTGAACCTCATGACTTCTTTGTAGGAAGAATGAGAAAGGAGTCAGAAGAAGAGGTGAGAAAGTGTGCGGGATGCGCGTTAAGAATGTCTGAGAAAAGACATATTGACACAAGAAAGACAAGAAGAACCATGGATCCGCAGATTATCAGACCTTTGAGGGTGGCATATGGACGAACACACACATACACAAACACAACGTACCAGAACACCACATAAAAGAACTCTTGTATGGGCAGGTGAGTGTTGGTGCGGGGTCCCCCTCTCTTTCAACCCACGCTACTTCAAACAGCCCCCTGCATGAAGATGAAACTAGGCCCACAGCACTACAAACAAAGGTGGTGCCTCTTCTTAAAACACACAAAGAAATGAAGGAAAACTACTCCTGTATTTGGTCATACAGAAAACAGCCACCAACAACTTAAGAGCACATGTGATTTTTTTGCCACACTAGTGGTGTGACTCTAAAGAGCCAATGTTGGTCTGTTAGTAGGTGCACCACTATGGTTCAAACTAAAGTAACAGCTATTGGATGGACTCATATGAAATTTTTTTTACAGACACTGGATTCATCCTCTCTAATGACTTTGCTGATCCTGTGATCTTTCCTCCAGCAGCACCATGAGGTTACATACATCATTGGATGGATTTCCATACATTTGATAAAGACATTCATGTTCCCCACAGGAACGATGAATCGCTTTGGTGATCCCTTAACTTTTCATCTTGCACAATCATCAGTTCAGACAATGACATTCCCATCATCCTTGGCTGAATTTTGTGTTTAGAGCTAATTCGTAAATGTTAGTACGCTGACATGCTAAAATAAGAAGGTGAACATTGTGAACACTACAGCGCACGAGTAGCAAGCCAAATTCTCTTTAAATAAGGTAGACATAATGACAAATTCTGAATGTGATTTGGAGATCAACAAATGTTCTAAACATTTTGCTAGGATAAAATGCTGCACAACTGTAGTTACAGCCTTTATATGGCTACATTTCAGTGTGTAGTAGGTCCTAATTACAAATTGTTATGTGTAACTCTCAAAATATCAAAACAGTTACTTTTAAATAAAATCTAACCTGGTTTTAACCTTGATGTCTGAGCGTCTCTGGACCTGCAAAAAAGTTAATGTTTACAGGGTTCCAATAAAGACCAGACATCTGTTGTAATCTAGCAAAGTCAGCTCAAGTTGGATTAAGTGTTTGTATCTTATTCAAGCGAACCACTTAGTGTGATTAAACTAACACCATGTCCCCTCAATTATTTCTCCCACGTACAGGCTGAGAGTAATATGGAGGCAGCTATCCCAGGGCCATTACTGTTTAGTCTGGTTGTTGTAGTTGGATTAAGATGTTAGCTATCCCCTGTTAACCTCTCCTCACTAGACAGGGCTGATCCAGGACCTAACATGGTGGGGAGGGAGACAGAGCCAGATGAAAGGATATAAGGGATATAAGACCTACATGGGCCCACACTGCAAGAGACTCCTGGAGGGCAGGAGGTTAAGGAGAGAAGAGAACCCTCCTCCTCTCTCTCTTTCTCCCTCTCATACATGTTCAGAATGCTAAACACCAGCCCACCACATCCTCACCCCCCCATCCCCCCCGTACCTCCTCCTGATTCTCCTCCTCCCTCCTCTCCTCCCGCCTCCTGCTCTGCAGAATCTCTGATGTGAGGTCTTTTGTGAGAACGCTGGCTGGCCTCAGCCTGGGCTCTGTTACGGCCTGACCACTGACCCACTCACTCGCCTTTTAAAAAGGTTTTAGGGTCATGGGTTCACAACAAGGTGACTCAACTGTGAACGGCAGGCGGCATCCTCTTTCAAAGGGCCCACGTCTTCACCTTTCCCTCTCAAGACTCTCTCTTTCTTTTTCACCCCCTCTGTCTCTCTTTTCTTTCCTCTTTCTGTCTTTCTCTTTCTGCCCCCCCTCCCCTGCAGCCCTTCTTTCCATGTATCCTCAGTGACTGACCCGCCGTCTCAGCCCTAATTAGCATAGCATCCCAGAGCGAGGAGAACATGAAGGCTAATGGGGGTTGGGGCCCTGTAACAACACTGAGGGTAAAGCTTCAAGTTTCTAACTAGGGACATCACCTGACCACATTTACATGGGTTTCTGCAACCAGAATGCAGGCAGAAGAGTAATGGATGATAAATTATTCCTTTCTCTTGGTAGAGGAAGTGAACTGGAAGGGAAAGGCATCAGGATTCAAAGCAGCACTGCATGGGAGGTTTGGGTTGTGTCAGTAATGTATTTTGTCTAAAATGCAATGAGGCCTGCTTCTACAACAACGCTGATTAGAGAACAGAGGGAATACATTCAGTTCTGCAACATGGTGATCCAAAACAAATATTTAAATCTATCCAGTAATTGAGTTTAAAGCTAATTCAGTTTGGTTTCATGGTAGCTGTAAGCAGTTCATTGAATTTTTTCCAACCCTTCTTTAAATACTAGATGGGTGGGTTTACTGCATCAGGATAATTCATTGTGTCAGTCCAATGGCAGACTACCCCATAAAGAGTGGATCAGGAAGTTGATGCAGATGCATTTCACCAATGAGCCTTGAACATCAACTGCAGCACAAGTCAAGTCATTCTACTTATTAAAACATCTGTATGCCAGTTAAAAGATGTATGCATTATTATTATAGGGAGTCAAACATAGAATAGTCAAACTATTCATTAAGAAACACAGATCCACATGTGGACCAACTTACCATTCCATGCCCACAGTCAGTCCCATCAGCCAGCGGCATGTGCTGTGTGCGACATCCTTTATGGTCCCCCTCTGCACTTGTACACCACAGCCTCTTGCATTGTTTCTGTGGGGGGGGTGAGCACAAGCGACTATAATCATTTTGACTAAATATCTCCTGCTTCATTGCCTCTTTCTTAATTAGTGGCTGTGCATTCAACAATAGGTTAAGCTGCCTCTTTGTATCCTACTAAAATGTAAAGATTAAATGTATTCTAATGTACATTACAACAAAAAGTCAGTCAACAACTCACAATTAACTGACTACAGTTTCATATGTCGTCTATATGAATAACTGATCTTCTTAAATGTCTGAGGGTTCATAAAAACACAGTTCTCCTGTTCATCTCAGGAGACAACAACCATCTCAGATCTACTTCCACCTGAAATCTTCCTCAATTTTCCAATGTGGTTTTGCTTGCTTTGATAGTAAGCCAACTTACCATGTAAGGGCAAATTTGGGAACCAGGTCCAAACATCAGTTCACACTGCCTGTTGGCATTGTAGATTTGACCGGGGAGGAGCGTGGGAAGCTCGTATGTCCTGCCTACAGGCTCATCAAGGAGGCACTCCCCGTAGCCGGTGCTAAAATAAGAGTGCATGTACAGTAAATGAATGCAAAAGCAGAAACCATACACGTGCACAAACTGACAAAAGTGAACAAACATTTTCAGGATAATCAAATATTTTCTGACCCCAAAAAGGGTCATGTGTGATTATCCTTCATTAGAGAAAAGTAAACATTTCTATACCCTGCACCATACTTCCTCACGGATCACTTTCTCTATTGAGTAGCTTCCTTGGTGGGCAAGGTCCAATACTTAAACAACTCTTAAACACTGGAATGTCCTCAAAAGTGACCCATCCCTAAATAATATATGCCTCCCCTGATCACGTTTAAATGTTTTACAACAATCTGAGGGACAGATTGGTTCATTTTGACACTAGAAAACTACTGCTACTTCTGCTCTGGCCACTGTGCCCTGTGTTCTAATTGATCAGACACCAGTCACTTCACATATCCATGTATTGATAAAAAAAATACCCCATAACATCTTGCATTAACAGCAGCAACACCCATGTTGACTACATGCTGAAATGACCCTGTGGTCTGGTTTATGTTGGACAAACAAAAAGAGCTTTAAAGATTTGCATATCTGCAGCATGTGTACCAAACATGGATTATGCTATTGCTCAACATTATGCACAGGCAAACCAGAGCTCTGCAGAATAATTAAAGTTCTGGGGAGTAGAAAACGTTTCACTCTCTCCTAAAGGGTGACATCATGAACCCACTGCTCTGCTGAGAGGCACACTGGGTTCAAACTCTTAACACAGAACTGAATTTGTCATGTTTCCTCTAATTTGTACTTTTGTTATTCATTATTTGTACTCTCTTTCTGGCATGGTGTTAGGGGCGTGGCACTGTTCAACCAATTATCCAATGACAACTGTAAACCTGGTCTAGGTTGACTATATATGTTGTTTGCATATATTTGTCTATTTTTACTGTGATGAAGACACAGTAGAGTTGAAGCATTAGTCTCTTTGTACAATTAAAAGCTGTGACTTAATCAGTGCGCTCTAGTCCCTTTTGTCCTCTAAGCATTTTGAGTGAGTCATCTTCTGTCATCATCCTCAGATGTGTTTTCCCCTGTGGGTGGTCTGTAAAGTTACCTAACAGAGAGACTGATACCACTTCCCCTCAGTCGCCTGTTAGTAAATGCTGTCACTATGAAATTGGAGTCAGGCGCCACAGACTGAATAACACAGCATTATAATACAGACTGAAAAGGATCTCTATGCTGACTACCTTTTTATCCAAGGTGTATTGCTCACATGCTGAGGAGAACAAGAGAATTTGGAATCATAAAGCACCTTGATTAAGTTTCATAAATCTGTGCCAGCGTCATTACAGTATAATGACAGATTGTGCTGTATATCAGCCACACCCTGAGCCACGACACAGTAACAACAAAAGACAACAAAAGCACAGCTGGACTGAATGTATGCACCAACAGCTTGCATATAAAACCATCACTAGTCAAACATGTTAGCAGAGCGAGTTGAGCCTCAAAGGATCTCATCTTTTTTGTTTACTTTTGAAAAAGGAAACCGGCGAATGAGACATGTATGGATGTGTAATTACACAACATGTCAGCATCCCTCTGACAAATTTAATCCGGGATTGAGCTGCTAACACACCTGCTCCATACAGGCCCATCTGATGTGTCAGGGCAATAATTACCCAGGATTATACCGAGTTACCGTCACTTTGTTTCTTTCCCCTTTCATTTCAAGCCATAGCATAAGAAATTGCAGCAAACAATGCTGGGTGGCTGGGGGATGATTACATAAGAGGAATAAAACAGTGGGAGATACTGTGAGAGAAAACTATGGAGCAGCCTGTCAAGGAATCCTACAGACAGTCCCAAATTACAGCGTCTTTCAGCAGTTGGTCATCTGTCTAATCAGTATCCTGGAACCTAATGGAATGATTATTAAGACCACGACAGACTGACAGAGGGAGAGGGGGTCAGTGTGGTCATTTGACAAAATGAAACATCTACTTTTTATTTTTTAGGAATATTGGCTGCATGGATACGAGATGAGCGAGGACCAGAGGGGAGTCCACACGTGGCAGCCATTGGGAAACTTGAAAGTGAGTTTATTTCTAAGATGACTTATCGTTGGCTGTTGTGTGCTTGTCATAAGAGACTAAACAATAATAGTTTCCATGTACGCCATACTGGATTTCCCTCAGCAAACAGTGCAAGAAGCCTACTCATATGTCAGACTGATGGTTTATGTGGAAGCTTGAATGACACGGAGCATCACCGTACAGTGTTTGATCAAACAGCGCTAAGTAAACTGCAGCAGTGCTGTCATGTCAGGGTTTTGTCTCTGACAGCATGTACCGATTATTGAGCATGGGGATATAGAACAAGATAATGACTGAGGTTTAGCTGAATGCAGAGCACCATGAGATACATAAAGATCCATCTTGATTTTATTAAATAAATGACAGATTGAAAAAGTCTTTAAAATGATTTCACATGGGAGATTTTAAGAGTTGTCGCTGTTGGGCTAATTTTCACGGTGTGTAATGGAAAATGATAGGGCTTGCCCACTACTAATTATTATGTGGCTTCAACACGCAGCCAACAACACAATTAGTGGGTGGCAACAGTCAAAGATTTGCATTTTTCTTTTATATTTGGATTTTGAGGCTTAAATCAAACGGCACAGTGCCAGAGAAGGAATGAATGGTTGCTTTATGTAGCGGTTGACACATAATAACACTGCACAACAGCAGGACGCTTTTCATCAGCTTTCAGGTGCGGGAGTTCAGTGCACATTATTACAGCAACAATGAGATAAGGGGGAGGAGGAGGGGAATCCTTAGTCTTTTGAAAAGCAATGTTTGAAAGGTGGCGCGGCCTTTCGTTTTATAAACTGGTAGGAGAGTGGTGCAGATTGAATTTGCTCTTCAGGGAAAAAGGGCAGTCAAAACACTGACGTACTTGACCAGGTCAGCCCACTGAGCAGGAGTAGTACTGTGGAAGTGCTGGTTTGAATCAATGCTCCTCATTGTTGGCTGGAGACGCATTTCAAAAGCACTTGGACTACACTCTCAAGGGCCTTTCCCACTGCTGCGGCTCCCACACTAGAATGCTGTTTTACGCTCTTCATACCTGCACTGTTTGTTATGTATATGCCATATGGCTAACAAATGCGTAAGCTCATCACAAATGCATTTGACATTTACATCATCCACATCCTGGTGCAATAATCATCCAAACACAGAAACCCAACACAGCTGACATGGATCAGTCCAAATAATAAAGAGATTCATGAAGATTCCCCTCATCTTTTGCTGACTGCTCCAACCACTCCATGCCGAGGTCATCGCTGGATGGAAACTATGTGAAGCACAACCTTAAAACTCCATATGAGGCGTCGCCTAACACTGCGCTCCCGAGACGCATCTGGTCAACAAGGCCGTCCTTTGTGAAGGCTTCCACAATTAACAGAGGAAAGGAGGCAAAGATTAAAGGGTCATGTCCAGGGAAGATCTAATTATAACTGACATTTCCCATTTTAAAGGGAAGCCTTTCAACAGGATCAGCGGCCACGGTGCGAGTAGGAGTCGCTGAAGGAGCCGTTGCCCCGTGTTACAGGTTTTGGTGTGGAAAGCGGGCTAGTGACTCGATTACTGTTTGCCAAGCATCTTGAGAGCAGGGCTCTGTCTGAGTGGAGAGACAGCTGAGGGGCTGCAGGATATCCATCACTCAGGTCAGCCGAGGAAGACCCCCGGATTCAAACAGGAAATACTCTTTCAACACCAGGCAATAACAACTCCACACAGTTTACATTGCGTTGACCTGTCTACAGAGCACTGTGAGAGACCTAGAAGCAGTTTGTTTTGCTGGCCACGTCACAACAAGTAAAAGTTAATGGCACACTTAAAATGTGGATATGAGGAAGAAAGAAGAGATGGTACCTACTCTAGAAACTCTGTGATGTACTTGCGGCTGCACTTGGACCACGACCAGGGATTGGTGTCGTAGTTCAGGGTGGGAGCCATGACATGATACTGGTGCTTCATGCCTGCCTCCCGACACTTTGGGTTGTCATCATGAGGCATGTTAAACCTGGTGCAGAGAAAGCCAAAAAAAGGGAGGGGGGGGTGGAGATTAAGAGCAGGATATAAGGAACACACACAAAGTGATTGTCAGATGCTTAATGGCTCAGTCATAGTGAGGAGGATAAATGTCTCAAGGTTTACATTCACCCATTTTTAACATGAGATCACCCTTCACTATCCCTGTGGGCCACCACACACATCTGTGGGTAATACCATACACTCTGCACTTTTCTCTCCATTTGTCTGTTTTTTGTTTGTGTCTTTTTTTACATAAACTTCCCTCTTTTGTGCCATCTCCCAAATGTTTGTGCAGTAAAATCCCCAAAAGGCTTCAATAAAACTCAAATTGGCCAATAGGTGGTGCAACATTTTATGCAAAATGTAATTCTTAACTACACACACATACACACGCCTTTCTGTCCCTTTAGTTTCCAACATGCTAGTGAGAACTGCCTCCAGCTCAACCCTGAGAGGTCAAAGGTCACCATCCTACATTCTCAAAGGGCTTAATGCAGAGGGAAAGGTAGGGGCTGTAACATCATGCACATCATACCACACCTGTGTATGTTCCCCCAGTATTAACATGTAAGATTATGTATGTTTTCTTACTAGAGTCATGACAAGAGCTGCACGAAATGATTGTTTTTATTAACCAATCATCTGTCTATTATGTTTTGGTGCCGTTTGTGCCAGAAAATTGTGAAAAATTATTGTGACAAGATCCAAGACAAAAGTCCAAAACTCAAACATATTCAATTTGCATTGTTGTAAAACAGAGAACAGCAACAAATCCTCATACTTGAGACGCTGGAACCAGTAAATGTGTTTTTACTTAATAAATAACTAAAACTTTAAAGGACGATTATACGAGGAATTGTTAATTAATGTTCTGTTGAATTCCTAATTAGTTAATTGACTAATTATTTCAGCATCTGTCATACCAAACAATAAAACAGACTGTTCACAGAAGAACAGCTGTATAAAGTGCAGTACACAGCATTGCATCTGCAAATTAATTAATTCATCCAGGCTGTCTGCAGTTGGCAGTCTCATAAAGCTTTCATGTCCAGAGTACTGTTGTCCAATACAGAATTCCTGTTTTGTGCTGCGATTTGGAGCATACCCATAAGTACATGTAGTGCATGCACACATGCATGCACACAAATATGTACACAAAGGAATCCAGGCAGCTGTATGGTGTCTGAGATGTTTACAACAGGATGTGGGCCAGCGCTGGGCTCTGGACTGTGGCTGAGGGTCAATCCATACCGCACAAACAAGACCTAGCATGGCTGGCATGAGGCCCACCCTACAGGGGCTGAGGGCCCGAAGGCAAACACCCAAAGAATAATTAAGCTGGTGGCACAGTAATGAGCTCCGCATACACAAACCGAGCTGTTGGCTCACGCTGACGACATCAAATCTGTCACAAATGGAACTATCCTTTGTCACCTGTGATGGCGTGCAGATGCACCAGGGTGATGCAGACAGTGACAGACAAGTTTAAAATGAAAATTAACAGCTTGATTCTTTGCAGCAACCATGTAGGCTTTCTTATTATTATGATAGGGATTTCTGATATGTTCTGAATGATTTGTACTCTTAACACGTTATCATGATTTACATGACAAAGATCTGAAGGGCAAAATGAAGAAACTGGCTTGAATTCCGAAGATGAGACCCTTTTAGTGTAATTAGGTTATAAATCAAGAAGTTATATGGCTCTCTGTTGGGCAACCTCAGGAGACAGATCAATAAGAGTCAATTCCAGCGGGAGAGTACAAGCCCCAGCACTTAATTATTAGCAGCTAGACTTAAGTGTGATTATTCGAAGTCCACCCCTTTTTAATCTGCACTCTTAGCAAACTCTTTGCACATCGCATTCTTAATGCCACGCTGTCACATTCAGGAAGACAAAAGCAGGGTTCTGTGCTGAAATGCCCATAAATAACAGTGAGAGTAAGATATATTGCTAGAGCAATGACAACCTGCTTGTGAGTTCCTGCAGGTTTGCAGAGCATAAAAGAGCCATAGCAAAAAAATGCAATCTGCGGGAGCATTATTTTATCAGCCCTCCAACAGAGAAAGAGCTCAGTGACACAAGAGGGAAAAATGTATTGCTACGTTGTCAGTGGGTCACACATTTTAGCTCCTCTAAATTTCATGCTCCATTACAGAAACCATCTTTGACAATCCCAGCTATTCTATCCACTTCTATCCATCTTGCTTAGGTTATGAGTAATCACAATAATACCAGTGAAGTTTTGTGGTGTAGCATTTTATACTTCCTATGAGGTTAAAAAACAAAGTCAGTGTGCAGCTGCAGACTCAAAAATGTCAGGAAGATTTATTTGTGATGTAAAAAATGTGAAGCTTTGGCACTGTCTGCTGACAAACTTGTATGTGCTGATTGTATGTGCTACCTTTGAACGGCTATCGAGTGACGCCGCCTCGCCTGAAAATCCGCATGATGGCTATTAGCAATCACACGTCCTCACAGTCATCTGAGAAAGGCCTCCTATCCATTAGTCTAAATCTTTCTTTAATCTGCAATGCTCTTGAGTGGCTCCCACTACCTGACACTGGCTTTCCCAGAGCGCTAAACACTCTAGCGGGCTCACGCCTGTGAACGCAGCGATTAACTACGCCAAGAGACAGAGCCAAGTGGGCCTCCAGCTGCTTGAACTTTAGCATAAACAGATCCACACGAGATGCAAGGGGAAGAGGGGGGCCCGCAGACTCGTCCATCTGGCAGCTCTGGTCCGATCTCTCCACTGGAAGAATGTGTGAGCGGTACAGAGGAGGTAGAAGAATATCTCTCATTCTTTACCAATGGCTCACAAGCTCACACAACACTGGTCCTTTTTACTTTGCAGACCGGAAAGAAAATCTCTCACTCACTATAGTCTGCGACGGAGGTGGGCAGGAAGAAAGAGCAGGAACAGACAAAAAAGACGTATGTTTGGTCTTTGGGGAAAAAAATATGCCCAAAAGTGAGATCGAAAAGTTCAGTTGAAAGGAGAACCGATGTGCTAAACTTCAGATTGGGGTTAATCATGTGCCTTAAATTAAGTGAAGTGGTTTATAAGAATGAGGCAGTAATGAGTGATTTACCATGATTTTGCCTGATGGATGTTTTGAACAAACATAGCCTTATATGAGAGATAAAGTTAAGTGTTTCGACTTGGTTACTTGGGTAAAGATTATACATACGAGGCTTTTTATCACTTCACACATGTGGTAATATTTGCTTGTTGTGGAAACACTCTCTGGCAGACAGGTGTGTTGTGATAACACAGCTATTACTCACTAACAGACTAGTCAAATATGACGTCACTGTGACATCTTCAGGGGTCTTTTATCAGTCTTTGGGGCTGGAAACAAAGCGAGCTCCCAAACATTTAATAGCATATTCAGTCTTACACTGTCTGATATGTGCAATTTTCAAGAAATATTTGGATGTAATTGCTGGATTGAGAGAACAGAGACTCCTGAACTTAATCTGAGCTTGAATTAAATTCTTGTGCTGTATAGTAAGGTATTACCGGCTGGCATGTTATTAAAAGTCAAGTTTTTCGCTTTATTATGTTTTGCACCTGTGTCTGCTGCGCCCTATGTCTCTTGATAAGAGGGCTTTTGTTGGTCAAAGCTGACTGTGACGGGTGAGATGAGGGGTGTGTGTGTGTGTGTGTGTGTGTGTGTGTGCAGGTTGGGTTAGGGGCGGGATGGGGGCTGCTGCAAGTTCTGTGCCGCGACTTACACATGGCCGAGCTCATGAGCGATGGTGAAGGAGGCACTAATTCCGTTTTCCTCACTGATGGAGCAACTCCGGTACTGGTCGCACATGGTCCCCAGCTCCGCAAGGCCTACAGGGTCACGTACACACACAGGAAAACACAGAGATGTACATTAACACATTGACATTTTGAAAAAAACCCAAAAAAAACAGTTGCTCGAGTGTTAAAGGCGATTAAACCATCAAAACTTCTGTTCTGTAAGAGTGAGATTAGCACCACCACCGACTCCCTCCATTCTCCCTCCTCCCCTTTCTACCACTCTGCTCTGTCACTATAATATTATTAGCTGACAGCTTGCCATAAACTCATTAGTGCACAGTTTATGAGCTGTGGTCACCGGAGTGGAAAGTTAATTGAAACGGACTTGACGTGAAGATATTTTTGCAAAGAGAAAGCAAGAGTTTACCTAACGTGTCACATTTATCTTTTGCACGGCAGATGTCTTCCCTATAAAAAAGCACACACACACACACACACACACACACACACACACACACACACACACACACAATGATGTTACCCCTTTTGGGACAGTTTTCTTAAGGCTCTGCTTTCAAAGTGAGGATGGGAGATGAAGAGTGTGTACCTGGTGATGAGGAGTGCTGTGTCATGGTGAGAGGGATGGCTGTCATCCTGGACATTTTGGCTCTGCTGCCAGACACAGAAGTTGTGGAGAGTCGTGGCAGCATTGAAGCTCACTGTGGGCCCTTCCTGTTTTGGATGAAACACCATTTGGGAAGTGACCAACAAACAATTGTATTGTATTGTAGTAAGCAGTAGTTGTAACTACTACTTATCTAGCACGACTGGAGCTAAATAGAAAGCCACTTTCTGCAATCAAGTGGCATGTATGTAATTAAAAGGCATGTATTTTCTGAGACCTGTATTTGATGAAAAGCTGCAAGAGGATCACGCTCTTTACTCTGATCAGCCGTTCTATAACTGAGGTGGTGAGTGAAATATTATAATGACCAACAGTCATAATGGGCAGAAATATGTGAATAATACCCATGTTGGCAAATACTGGAATTTAATTTAACAATTTAACAATCAGTTACTATGACAAAGCAAAGCACAGCGAGCCTCTTCAGCCACCTCTCATTTGCAGGTGGCTAGCAGCCTCACTATAGTATCGTTTGTTTTCCAGGGAGTCCTCTCTTGAGACTTGAGACTGACAAGGCAGGCAGTGTCCTTTCAAACAGGTCCCACAGAGAAAAGGCCAGGCCAGGGACACCTGCACTGACGTCAGCCATATTGGAGACCTTGATACAGGTAGCATTCAAGACCCCGCACTCACCTGTTCATTGTGGATGACGACTAGCTTGACAATCATGATGTTGATGAGGTTTCCTACGCTGGGGTCCCTGTACACTGCTGCTACCTGTAACAAAGACAAAACACACAGACAAAAAATGCAAACCTCCACTAACCTGAACCAGAGCACATAGAGGGACAGTATAAAAGCTAGTCTACTTCTCCTAACTCAATACCTGGAATGAAAAAATACTGCTTTTGCTTTTTGTGGTTTAGCTCCATGGGGTTTAATCAAAATAGCAACAGGTCACTGAAGTCAAAAGAAACAAAAAATGTCTCCTTCAGGGTAAGTTTAATCAACAGGGTATTAAAACCAATTACGATCTCCCCACAGACCTTAACAAAGAAAAAATAAACTAAAAACTGGACCCAGCAACAAATGTGAAACTTCAGCAAAGCTGGAGCTCAGAGCCCCTCTGTTAGGACAGCAAAACATTCCCTCTGTAGTTTTTCCCCTCCACTTCTCTTGCTTTTCCCGTGCACCCCTGTCACGGTCGGCCAGCAGTCTCCTGAGGCCGTGTGCGGCCTCCTGACAGGAACTCATTAGTGCACTATAAACATTTAGCTTGTCTTAGCCTGGGGGGAGGCAAACATGGCCCAGGCCTGTCCTGAGTGGGCAAAGGGAGCCTGTTTTTGCATGCTCTTAGTCCAACTGTGATAAAGGACAATGTTGTGTATGCTCTTGCCCCAATGTATGTTATTGTATGTGCAAGAACCAGAGGTGAGAGGGACGGCAGCTCTGAAGGTACAGAAAATGTCAGCAGGGCCATAATTACCACTGAGGTCATATTCTCTGTAATATATCTGGAAATCTCTCAGGTTTAATGACATGGAGTTGACATATTACGCATGTTTTTTTTAAAGTGTGATTTTTTTAAAATGTCATTTAGGTTTTAAGCAAAAAAAAAAAAAACATTCAAGACTTGAGAAACTGAAATAAAAAGTATGTTTAAAACATTCAAAAGATTTTACAGAGTTTGACTGGTGGCTGCTCAAAAATTTCTTGGGGGTTTTCTTGGTTTTATTCTGTGTGAATTTGGATTTGGGATTCTAGCTAAAGCCCTAAATGTCAGAAATAGTAACAGTAACAAATACACAAACACTATATAATATATAACATATAAAGTGACTTAGGCACAATGGATCAGACTCTGTTGTGCCTAAACTGCTCTGTCATATTTTGGCTGGTATCGCTAAATTGTGGCTATAGCAATGTGACTGAGAGACTGTGAAGAAGAAATGGAAGAAAAAGGGTCTGTTTGTGTGTGTCTGCACCACTGGTCTGCAGCCATTATCATGGCAGAGCTAATGTTTGGGCTTCAAACCTGGCAAAAAAGTGGCACATTTAACATTGACTGTACCCTCTCAACTTCACTTAAGGATAACACTCCACTGACAATCATTACTCTTTTATAAGTTAATGAGTGTTTTGAACAATCTGTCTGTCATACTGGTGAGAGACAACAGAAGGTACACACAGTTCAGGACAATTGATAACCTATCCAGCTTTGACACACGTTCCTAAACTCCTACAACACTTTTACTCTAATATATACACAGACAGTCAATCACAGTGTTACTAGCTTGATTACCAGCCAGCCCACCCAGTCCGATATGGGACCCATAAAGAGGTCAAGTCGCTGACTCAGGATTTTACCAATTAACTGGCCCACTTTTGTTGACGCAGCATGCGAGGGTCACAACAGGGTTTACAACCAAAATGTCAAACAGTAAAATCTGAGGCTAGAAACACAGAGACGTGGACTGGGGGGGATTTGTTTCACATGTTAAAGGTTTTGTTCACCAAATTACGAAAAAAAAAAAGAAAAGAAAAAAAACTACGACAGAGAAATGCCCAAAAGCTGCCGTGTGGTGGGATGCACTACCAACGGAGTAATGAACCCAGAATTGAGTTTTTATAAGCCGCCTAATCAAAAAAACTGAACTATTGGGAAGACAAAAGTGGACGCAGGTAATAAGACGTGTGCACTGAAATCACTAATCGGAGACAGATTATCATAATCACACTAACAACATATTTTAAAAATGTGTGTCACTCTATTATCACTATAAGGTGCAGTGCCTTTACTTATAACACTATGGATATAAGGTATGTATATTAATGCAATCATAGGCATGTTTACTGATTAGTGAGTTAGCCCTATTACAAATGCTGCTGATCATGAAATACTATTGTTGTGAGCTAACTAGGTAATGTTAGCTTAGTTTTCTTTGCCTATTG
Organism: Pempheris klunzingeri; assembly: GCF_042242105.1. NCBI lineage: Eukaryota > Metazoa > Chordata > Actinopteri > Acropomatiformes > Pempheridae > Pempheris > Pempheris klunzingeri. Next base: position 8,647,727 of record NC_092016.1, on the reverse strand, counting down.
AGCAGACATCAAAAGTAGTAACATTACAGCAGAGTGCAATTATGTCCTGCCCACACTCAGAAGGGAAAAAAAACCCATCACTTATGACCATTCAGTGGTATCATTTCTCCAAGGTGCTGTTAAGCAACGTAAGGACAGGAGACAGTTAAATAGACCGGCAATACTCAGTTTATCACTATACCTGTTCCCCTCTGATAGACATAGGGAGCTAAGTGACATGCTGAAATCTACTTTGGGTTTTTTTTAATGTAATTTGGGTGAATCAATTGTTTACAATAAATACTGATGAACTGCATAATCTTCCACGTATACGTTTACACACATAGACATTGAGACAAAATAATAATTTTTAGAAACATTATTTTACTTACTACTGACATGATTGTTAGGATGTAGTGCTCTAGGTTGCGTCCATGGTGACGCACCATTTTGGCATCGGCTGTCACCATCAGCTCAACATAGCGAGGGTAGGAGAGGAAACGCTTGCGTCTGCGTGGGGATCTGGAGTGTGTGCTGGTGGAGTTGTTGTCATAAATGTGTTGGTCATCTATCGTGGCTTTGACAGAGTCCAGCTGCTCTCCCATACTCCCTCTGCCCTCAAAAGCAACTGGCCTCTTGGAGTCCCCTGTTTGAAGAAAGAAAGATGATGATAAGTGATGATGTGGGGAGTGAACTTATTCATTGGAATTAAAATATTAATCATATGGAAGAAATGGACTCACACTGGTTACTCACCACTTTATTTTATAAAGGCATTTCATAGGAGAGCATGGTACATCTACACTTAAGAGCCAAGGCTTTTAGCTAAGCTGAATTCCAATGACATAACAAAAGCACAGTGGACCTCAATAGAAAAAGAAAAACCCGCCATAAATTATTGTGCCATTCCAGTGCTCAGGAAAACAGTTGTACCAAGAGACACGGGGTCAGTGTTGAGCCTTGAGAATAAGAGTTTTAGGTCAGGCAGTGTGCACTCCCCTTGCCTGAGTTTAAGTCACACAAACAGAGAAAATCCCATGACAACATTTTACAGACTCACAGAGGGACTAGCCTCCGTATGCAATCTGCAAAGGCATATAAACAAATTATCCCACCTCTCTGATCTTGGTCAGTATGTAATCTTAACATTAAGTAAAATGTGGATAACCATACTGAAAGGCAACAAATCAAATATATAGGATGTCAGATTGAAACGATCCAACAGCAGGGTCAGCGAAGAAGAAGAGAACCAGGACGTCAGCCATATACTGTGCATACTCAAATGGCATTCTCTCAGCTGAACTGCACGTGTTGAGCTGGCTATGAGCGATAGATTCTTGCACCATGACAGAGTGAACTGAAAAGAGGCAGACAGAGGCAGAAACACCAACTAGGAAAGTGTGAAGAGTTTTTTCAATGGAGGAAAGGAGAAGAAAAATCCGCAAAGGTTAAGGTCGAAGCAGGCTTAATTACATACATGTATAGGACTGTACATGTCTACAGGGATGTTTACCAGGACTGTAGCCTGACAGAGTTTGGAATGACAGTTCAGAAGAGCCACAGGTAAAGCAGGGGAACAAGAGGGGAGACAGATTGTCTAGTCTGCACACTGGCAACCTCCAGATCTCTCAGAAAGCAGGTTGGTTTGTTTGCGACACACAGCTTCAGTATATTCCGGTTACAGACCAGCAAACGACCCCATAGTGAAAACTAAGTGATTGATCTTTGTCAAGAATAATCTGTTCAACATCATCAATCAAGTTAATGATGAACACTTTTAAAATTGTCTGAATTGTCAGCCCAGATCAATTATCTGTTAGCATTGGATGGATTTCCATAGTCTATAGCTATGCGCATACAGGCCATTGTGCCGTCCAGATTTACACTGATGCATAGCCGTATGTGATACTATGTACCAAAGATTGCTTGCAGTAGTTTCTGCCATCTCTCAGTTGGGGAAAAGATGGGTTTAAGCAGCCACCAGATAAAGTGTCACAGAAATGTAGCAGAAGTGAATAGTAAAGATAGAAACAGCTGTAAACATTAGAGCTCCAAAGCATTTTGCTCCAGTGTTTACAAATTTGACAAATGTCAGAAATTATTCTACGCCCTCAATTGATGTAAAAACTTCTGGGTTCCATGCACGCGAGAAAGAATTTACACTATATTGGCTTATAAATTAAACATGAAATGACATTCAATGAATGTTATATGACTGTTGGTGTTTACAAGCCAAGCATAGTTTGGAGTCCGTCATCCTAAACAACCTCCTCAACTTTGGATAACCCGATTATAGTGAAGAGTTCCATTGTCTTCTGAACACTCAATCTTTCCACACAGTCAAACAGAGAGAGATTGTGTGTAACAGTTAGGTCAGAAAACACAGAAAAGGAGGAAAAAAACTCGCAGAGTGTTCCGAGATTATTCAAGCGATGCCCCCAGCGGGCACGCGAGGTGGAGCGTGACTCCCTGGCACAATGGCACACAGCTCTTGCTGCCGTGAGGCCCAGCCCCATGCCAGCGCCAGCATCCAAGTCAGCGCCAAGCCGGTCTGCGCCCGCGCGCACAGCCCGGGCAGCTGGGCCAGAACAGAGCTTTGTATTTTCCAGGAAAAATCTCTCCGAGGCCAAACCCACTACACTAAACCCCTTAAACAGACTCATCACCGCAGACAGTCTGACATCAAAGGGATTATCAAAGCACAGGAGAGTATCTACATCTACAGAAATTGATGTTAAGACTCGGAGCAAGCGAGTGTGAGATGAAAAAAGAAAAGAAGAGGAGGAGAAGCTGAAAATATGGTCTCTGTTGTAATAGCCTTTGAATCAGTGCAGATTAGCCACACACAACCTTTCCCAAATCTCCTTAGGTTCAAATCCCCCTCTCACTGGGTAGTGAGCTGCTACTTACACCATGAGAAGACAAGGGTGATTGCCCTGCCCCATAAGACACACAGCGACATGACATCACCCTCCTGGGAATGGGCATCAAATCAGCATCACATACACATCTACTACATCTCAAGATTTTACATGTTGGAATTAATTAACATGCAATATGTTCCATTTCTTTCTACGCTGGCAAAAATTTCATAGCTTGAGCCTATAAATCTGAACTCCAGTGGTTCTTCATAACAGAGAACAATAAAAACGAGCCCAGCACGGCGTGAGTTTGAGCACTTATACATGTTGTAATTTGGTTGGCTCCATGAACATAGCTGAATCAGACCCATTAGTTTACTGCCTTAACGCCTATTTGACTTGTTAAATAAAAATCTTTTTATCCCTGTGCCAAAAGATAATCAAACACAATGGATATTGTAAAAAAAATGTTTATTTACTCACTCAATAACATGTTTGATTGCCCACCAAGTGCCCCACATACATTATGACTTAACACTTTCCTGGATATTTCAAGATTTCAGTTGGGTTTGAATGCGTACATATGTTTCTACTTTAGCATTTAATTACATTCATTCATGAACATTACAGTATGGAAGCATTTTGATCCTCGTATATAAACTTTCTGTTGGAGCCCATTCATGTACATCCAGCCTGTCCAAAAGGAACTCACTAAGATTTCAATCTAGATCAAAGAGTTGCTCTTTGACTCTCCTTCAGTTCTCTGTCAAAAGTATCAATGCCAAGAGCCCAACAATGGGGAACACACATTTCATTGTCGAACTAATTAACATTCTTTTACAATGGCTCGCTGAGAGTTAAAGCGCGCTATTCCCCGGGTGCCAATTAAACAGACAGTATAGCTTACATTGAGGTTGTGCCTTGGTTCTATACAAGGTCAGACACTCTGCTTACTGCAGTGAAACGAACAGTACAACTCAAGATGAGAAAAAAAATGTTGGAACTCCAGCAGACAGAGGCACAATTAAGCGCAATCCCAAGGCTAGACAGAGAGAAGCAAAGGCAGCTAATAGTTGCTGCTGAAGAAGGCTTTTAGAAGTGAAGTGGCATGGCTTTTGACCTCACTGGAAGACGGTGGGCTTTGTACACTTACAGTGCTCTCAGAGCTCAGTTGTTATTTTCAGTTTAGAGACATGCTAAAGACAGCATGGTAGTCAGCTGAAGAATGTGTTTGGAGTAGCAGACCTCCTCTCAGGACACAAAACACTACTTGTGGATTTGGACTCCTAATGACGGACGGGGGCCTGGGGTGTTTTCTTTTGTCAGAATCAAAAGAGTTTCTGCCAATCCAAAAGAAAGAAAATCACCTTACAAACTGTAGATTAAATGAAAACTAGAAAACAGTCAGAGAGCACCTCCTTGACTGCACAATTTAGTTTGTTATTTTGATAAAAGGTAAAGTTTAAAAATCTGCATCTGGGTCAAAATACACCTTATTAGACAACTGTTCTGACCGGCTGATGACAAATATCATTTTTGGAGGTTACCGGCTGTACGTCACGTACCAGAATGGTCAACACTGGATGAAATTTGCAGGCCAATTGCAAAGAAATGGCAGAAAATCTCTTTGGAAAATACCAGTGCCAGTGATCCAAACTACTAATCCGTATCTTCTTAGTTTATGGCTACACTTTCCATTTAGTTTCATTCAAATAACTGAATTAGTTTTTGACTTGTCCTGGTAACAGAGATACAAGCAGGGCCGAAAAGATTCTTCCTTGATGGAGGTCAAGGAACTGATGGGATTACGTTTAAGAGGGCACTTACTGTGCATACTTTACTGCCAACGTGATTTTAAACTGTTTGAAGAACAGGGCTCCTCAAGTTCTGTGTCTCTATTTCATAAGGAATCCACTTTGAGAAAGGAGGTTATGGTTTAGGCTTAACTTTTAGTGTAAAGTTAAGGTGAGAGGCTTTTGAAAACCACAACTTCAGAAAACTAACAATTAACATAGCGTCTGACAGTGGCGTCTAACAAGCACATTAAGATAGACACTTAAAAGGATAATTAGAATTTATCATAATTTGGATCTGAATTCTAGTTTTGGCCGTCGTTGCTATTGATAATAACATTGTGCACACCAACGTCTGGGAACAACATCACTGAGTAAGACAGCTGCACTTTCAAGTAGCAATGTTACAACTTCCGAAATTTCAAACATACCAAAAGCCTATTTAAAATGCTAAAGCAAATAGTTTTGCCTTGACATAAACAGAGCAGGTCTACAGTTTTGGGTGATGTCTGGCCTGTCAGATGATAAACAGCCTGAGCTGCAGGCGATGACACTGATGTTTCACTGGCCAGCTCTCAAGCACTGCCTCTCCTCTGTCCACCTCAGTCGGAAACTGTCGCTCACCTGTCACCCCCTCTCACCTCTCACTGTCACTCATGCCACTATGCAGTCAGTCACTGTCACTCAAGTTGCTCTAGCCATTCCAATCAGCCCCCATCTGTTAAGAATGCCCAGACAGTAGGCAGTGGCAGAAAATAGCCCCAGCTGGAATCTGTCACGGGAACTCCCGAGACGACACAACACATTGGGTTCAATAGGGTTGAGGCCTCAGGGCAGGCAGACATATGGCAGCTATTAAAGTCATAGACTGTCTGTAGCTGCCCAGCCCTGTTTGGCCCTGTCCAGAGTATCTGTCATCTTAAAAATAAGATGACAATGACTGCAATGGGCCTTATTATTAGCTGCTTGCACTATCTGTCACGCAGTGTTGTGAAATTTGAGGCAGTGATGGGACAAAGCATCATGCCTGAAGGGAAAATTTGCGCATTATAAAAACTAATACACATGTTGGCTCAAGACCCACTTGGCAAAACTCATTTTTCAACTCATCTGACAATCTTTGGAGTTAAAAAAAAAAAAGAAGAAGAAAAACGCTGTTTCAAAAGGACAATCAAAGCACAAAAGAAATTCTGATTCTTTTTCTATGTGGGCCAATAGTTTGGCCGTGAGTGAGAAAGCTACTTTAGAGAAGCAGGTGTATGAGAAGAGAGCGGGCAGTGGGAGTTTGGTTAAAGGCTGGGGCCTCTGCCAAGCTCTGCAGAAAAACCGACAGGCGCATGCAGTGCAGGCCAGGGCTGCTCAAACAACATGAAGAAAGGAGCTCCTTTCTCAATTCCTCTGTGCTGCTTGTTCAGCAATTCCAAATACTTAGCGGGACACTTCTTCCACTGACAAGCCAGGGAGATGACATGCACTCGTGATGGATGCAACACACACTTAAAAGCAAACCCCTTCTATGAATGCACACTAAAGACCAAAAACAAACTTTTTTACATGCAACAATAGCTACTTCCTGGAATGGGGGAGGTTCAGTCTGTCTAGGGGGCATGAGGGCAGAGAGCAAGCCTAAGCCTTTTGGAGCCATCTGACATTCAGAAGCTCTACACCATCTAAAGCCAGACCCTAAAGGTGAGAGAGGTTGTCTGAGTGATCAGCATCCATCCATCACACCCTGACTGGCCACCTTTCCTGACCTCTGTCAAGAGCTGGAGTTAAGAGGAAAACAAAGAGCTTACTGCACACACAGTTCCAACTGAGGCCCAGCAAACAAGCCAGCAAGCCCAGGAACCACGTACCTCTAGGAGGGGAAAAACTCAAGGTCACATCCACCCGTCCAGTGAGTGACTCCAAACAAAGAGGGAAGTGAGGTCACAATCAACAAGTGCTTCCATTCACATACATGAAAGAGCAAAGGGAGAGCGGGCAGTGATTCAAGTCGGCTAGTTCAAACCCCAGGCGGGGGAGGGCATTTTTCCATGTAAATGAACCCATTGACCAAAAACCTGATGCTAGCATTTGAACTACCATGTATACACAGTGGGCACCAAGGGGGGAATCCTATACAATGATTGTGTTGAGGGTCAGGGGGCAAAGATGCCATGTGTGCCAAGTATTGCCACATCAAAGCCCATCACTTCACTGTCCCAGCTGTCCTCGGTTAGCCATCAAGAAATCGGGTGAAACGCTCGGAAGTCAGCACTGGAACATTAGTGTTTGGGTTTACGGCTGGGAATGTTTGTTGTCAAGCGGTCTGCATTCAATTCATTGTTTCCAATTCAGACAAAATATGACACCCCACAGCTTTGGACATACATTCAACAACTATGAGAAGAGATACTGCACAGCTCCCCTTCCCTCTGTCTCTTGCTCCTTTGAGAAGAGTCTGCCCCTATCTGTAGCCACCCTCATCGCTGTGGCTATCTCTATCGAAGGACGACGCAGAGATTCACATGCAAGCTCAGAGACAGATACCCCGTAGAATGTGTCATTAAAGGTCGGCGCAGTGTTGTGATTTGAGCCCAGTAAGCTTCTTCCTCAAGGGCTTTTAAGCGCCAGAACCAGGCACAACAAGGCACTTTGTGACTTTAAAACATTAATCACCCACTCAACAACTACCGACACTAGAGGTATTCTAAACAGCAGGGAAGCCACCCAGGTTGCCTGACACAGACAGAAGACTGATACAGTTTCCTGCCATGTCAAGTCAGTGATTCATAGACATGTTGTTCAGATTCTTTGATTTACTCTTACACTTCTGATTTGCATTGTTATTTCTAGTGTAGTCATCATGTGGGTCATACTTTGAACATGCATCCATTCAACAGCACGTAGAATGGTGTTGAATGTGGAAACATAGCCTTCCTCTCCTGTCAACACGTTTTTGCAGTGGTGTGCAGGGACTGTACAAATTTTGGAAACTCTTACTGCCTCAATAAATACAGAAGTCCCAGTTGTTGTTCTGGCACCATCTGTAGCACAGACACGGCAGAACTATGAGGGAAGGAAAAGCTTATCTCACCAGTGGTATCTTCCTTCTGATGCACATTTCATTTTCCTTGAGGTCTGCTTGATTAAACATTACTTGTTTCATCTTGTTTTCTTTCGGGGTACAGCAAAAAGAAAGGAAGATGAAGAATAATAATCACTACAGTTAGCAAAACAATGTCTTTACAGAGGGAAAGCGCTGCCTGGCTAGCAGATTGGAGGCATTGTTGGCCATTTGGTATTTCCATGTGTTTGAGATTGTTGGCATGTTTCAGACTAACGAGGCCTCTGAAGCTTCAAACCTCTTCAAAGTCCCAAACCTGCCAAACCCCTCAGCACTCATGTCCAGCTCCCAATTTTGATTTAAGATTTGTCTTAAATAGAGGGCCATAAGATGACTGACCCTGACAAAGAGTGCTTTTATAGCTCCTCAAAAAGAGGGAATACTGGGAAAGGAATCTACCCCCCACTAACACCACAGATTCTCCAGCCTATCATTTATGTGGTGAGATAAATCAGAAACTTTTGTTTCTTAACTTGCCATGAATCAGTTGCTTTAGAGGGTAGCACTGAAGGCAGAAATGCACGAAACTGAAATAAAACATAATAAGTAAAATATAACATCAAATAACCTGTTGTAAACAAAAGCATCCTTTCTGCTAATCCTTGAGTTACCAGTTCATTATGTACGGCTAAATGAAATGCAGTCTAACACAATAGCCACACAATAAATCCTACAACGCTTCTTTTTTGTGAAGAGACTTTGCGTGAGAAGAACTGATTCAAGACTGTGGCCATTTTGTAAGATGTAGTTTATGGTGCAATGTAAATATATTGAATTCCAATTAGAGATATCGTTTTTTTTTTGTTTTTTTTTGAGTTGGACAAAATGTTAGAAACACATCAGTGTAGCTATAGTATTTACTGGTACTTCTGTATATATGTATACACCTCTAACTGGTACATTTACTAAGTTACAGACACTCTCCATAATCTGCTGCTGAGAAACATTGATCACCTTTGGGATTGACACTGCAATACCCTAATAACAAAGTGAAACATATTTAAACTATATGCTCTCATCATCATTTTTCCTGTAACATACAGAAACGTACAAATTTCAGTTTCAATGGCGCAGTCCAAAATTACTGCTTAGAGGTCCAGGTCCTTATGCTCAAGTGTTTTTCAACATTTTTTTCTCTCTCACAGCAATAAAGCTGTGGTTAGGAGCCCCATATTTAAACGCTGATTTAGTCTGATGAGTAACATAAGGAAAAGAAAGAAAGACATACTGTACACTACACACATGGTGCAGAGTGGAGTAAAGAGAAGAGGGGAGCTACAGGGACAAGGCCATAGCACACAGGGCTGGATGTGTGTTTTCTCAAAGATTTTAACACATTTAAAAGTTCAGTGCTTTGCAAGCAGAACAACACTTGCCGAGCCAGTGTTTATATCTAACCTGCTAGTAGCAGTGTGTACTGCACTCCTTCCCATAAAAAGACAGGACAGGCCTGTTAGTCTTGGCTCAGGATGGCCTTCAAAGAGCCTATTTATCACTGCATCTGGAGAGGGGCCTATCTGATAAAGCTGAGGAGGCGCAGCCTGGGACACCTCACAGTCCTACTCCAGCCCCACTAGTTCTTTTAATCCTGCTGCTCATTGTTTACCTGCTGCCCTTTGATGAAGCCCTATAGGCGTTATATCCATATATGCATCTTCATTCCTACTTTTTTTCTGCTGTACATGTTATATAATTTCTACTTGGAGTACATTGGCTCATAGCTAAGACCATAGATTGTACATTAAGTCTATGGTCGAGACTGTTACATGAAAAGTCAGGATGTATCTCATTAAAGGTTAAGTAGATATTAAAGGAAAGCTGGCTAATGATACCTGAGTGATGAAAATAGATGTTGCTGGCAAATCAGAAGTCAGCGGTCATTCACCAAGCTTTCACCTACCCAGGTTGTTTAGGGAGAGTATATTTAAAAGTGCCTCTGAGTGGGGGCTGAGAGACCCTCCAGATTTTTCAGTCTGTTTACCACACACAGACTGAGAAAGTGAAAGGGCAAAGCACATTAAGGAGGTATAGGCCTGGCCTATCAGGTCAAGCCAAGTTCTTTAAACCGCCGACACACACAATGGTCACCACCAGGCGACAATAGCTGAGTTCAGACAACAAGCAAATCGAGCGGCCTGCACATAAAAGATTTATTGCATCACGTAACAAAGGCCGCCCACGGAGCTCCCTTCGAGGACGTCTCTAAGGCCTTCCATCGTGGTGAACTCCACTCAGTCACCCCACTTTCTCTTGAGGGCCTCTTCACCATCCAAAAGCCTCAACCATAAAAATTTAAATGAAATTGGGGGAACTTTCAAGCAGCCTCCCAAGCGGAAAACCTCTCCAATTCTTTTCATCGCAATTGCAAACTAAAAAGTAATTATTCCTTCCCTCTGAGCTCCTGCCACAGACCTGGGGATGAATGCTCCTGCAGTAAATGGGTGAAAACACCAGACAGTGCTGGAGCACGTTAAGCTTAATTAGTTGAGGAGTTTTCAGTAACACCCTTTAATCAAGGCTGATATCTTTTGGGTATCCCACAAGCCAAAGATCGTGACTGAGTATAATTTATATTTGAGGGCAGTGTTTGGCACCATGGCTCAGAAAGTGAACGTCGGTCATCAGAAGGTATGTGTTTGTGGGTGAAAGACAGACAGTGGTTACAGGCAGTATAGTTAAACAGTCTGTAGTCTGTTACCTGAGGCAGCACAGGGCTCTGTGTTCTTGTCAGTATTCGAGATGTTCTTATTCCTCTCATGCCGATACACAAGATGAGGTTTGTTGTGCTCTTCGTCATAGTCCTCCCCCGCTGCATTTAAAAGAGGCTCCAAGAAGTACTCGCCACGCTGTGTGGTAAAAGTTCCAATCTAGATTAAAAAAAAAAAAAGAGATGTCATTGATGTCTTTGGTATGAAGCATGCGCTTGCATGTGTGCATAACTGTACTGTATTTGAGCAGTTTTAAAGAACAGATGAGGACATAGTTTGATTTAAAGAGCCGTCGTCTAATTGCAGTCATTCTGTGTTGCCCCTGGGCACCACTGTGCACATTATTTCCATGCTTTGGAACAGGCCATTTTTTGACAGGTGCACATGGAAAGAACATGCTGACACAGAGGGGTCAGAGAATATCTATAACAGCTTACTGTCAGTCATTGGTGGAATTGTAACCATGAGAATCAAGAACAATTGTGAGACATTTTAAGTCTTCTATTTATGCAAACAATTCATCATGATTTGTTAAACCATTTCACACCTTTATGCGCAGACTGTCAAGCCTGTCAAGTGTTTGTTCTGACTGTGAAAACACATTTCTTGCCTGACAGCCTGACACTGGGAGGAGTGACATCATCATACATGGCATCATTCATGGCTGCTGGCAGCTCTGTCCCTCACAAAGCTTAGCTCACTCAGCCATGAGGTACAGTGGTGTTTGTATGGTAATTTCATGCGCACACTTAAACAGGATATTGGACACTGGAATGTTATCTTTGAGGCAGCATTATTCCATAACCATCCCCACAGGTGATGACAATGGAAGACAAACAAATTGGATATGGAAAACTGTATGTTTACCTTTCCTCTCTAGTCTTTCAAAGGGTGAAGGATTAGTTGGGTTGCATGTATATACACCATACTTCCACGAAAGTTCTACAGGCCTTGAGGCCTTCAGGCTTACACGTGTTTGGCGCAGCAGCGTAATGAGCTTGTGAAAACATGACACAGGATAGAAACAACCACATCACTAAAAAAACAGATCAGAGCCCCAACCTTTGTCATTGTACCTCGATCGCTGACCAGCAACATTACATTTTCTTCAGTCCTGACAAGCAAGTTTGAATGAATGAAACTGGTTCTGCAATGTAGAAATGAATTCAAGTATTGTGCAGAATCCAGATACAGTGTGGAGATGTGTTGTATGTCCCACGCCCAAGAATCAGTCGGTCCAAGCACAAAGCATGCTGTCACAAACTCTTTCCTGGAGGAGATAAAACTAACACATAAGGGCCTACTAAACTATCTCTGCAGCTGAAATTTAAAATTAATTGAATTATTCTCTAGTTTAGAGAGCCTTTCTCAACATGTACAGAGGAAAAATCAGGGAGTCAACCTTAATAGCCCATATTGTAACTTTAATTAAGATATATTTACTCACATTCACTCCTATGGGCTACAATGAGTTTGGGGCAGGAAAACACCAAAATGAAACTGACTAAACAAAATTCCAGACTATGAATTTCTCAAAATGATGATATATACATAAATAACACTATAAACGGTAAGGATGCATTTCCATGTGTGCATTCATCATTATTCACTGACTGCACAGCAAAAAAAAATCGCAGAATATGAACCATCTTATATGGAAAAACACCAGTTTTGAGTTTCAAAATTAAATTTTGGGTTCCTTTAGTAACTGTTCCAGATCTTTCAGTCACACCAGGTGATCTTCAGCGCAGAGAAATCACCCAGTTATCATGGAACTGTAGATGTTAAAATTTCCTTTTTTGTGGAGCACTGCAAGAACCTAAAACATTACTATCCATTTCATCTACTCGTGAGACCTCATACATTTAATTACTCCTGCATAAGGATTAACAAACCTTTTAATTAAATATGAGAATGTTGCAGTCTTACTACACCTAGTCTACTGCTGTAGTGGTCTAAATGTAATGAATGATTTATACAATGCAACAACCAGTTGATGTTTACCTGTATCTTGTAAATCACTATCTATGGTGAGTTAACTTTAATTAGATGATTATGGTTGAGCCTTTCTAAAGCTCTCATGTGGTGTTAACGGAAGGCTGAACAGACAAATGCTCTGTTCAGTCAATGGAGGGGGCAGAGTTTCAGGGTTTCCCAGCATTAGCTCAGCAGCAAATCTGGCAAAAGTTTGGACAGACACAATGGTTGCTGTTCAGTGGTGGGTGCTGAACTGGACCTTACATCTGAGGGACTCCTGTTTGAAGTGGGGTCACCATCATGACATGGATGGAATGACTGTTGGCGCACATCTGTTTTATCAGAGACACTTCCAGTCCCTGTGGGTGCTGAGTCATGCAAAAGTGATGCACAGTTGCAGTAAATCTCGGAAGTTAAATAGGACATAAAGGTGTCACGAGCCTGATCTTTACACAGATGTACATTACTTGGTGCTGGAATGAAGATAGCCTCATTTCTCAGGACTGACTGACTAACCTCGCACTTCTGTTATGTGAGCGGACTGACAGAGCGGACTCCTTCAGGAGCTAACATTTCCCACGGTGTGAGCAATCGCTAAGTTCCACACAACCTCCATTGGCAGCTGTCTCCTCCTCACAGCGTTTCTCCTCTTTTCTGCCCGTCACAGCTCACTCTGAAAAGGCCAAAAGCTCCTCAACCTCGGCCCCCCGATTCCCCCCTGGGGACGGCTTTGAGCAACTCTGGACGAAATGGGAACCTGCTTTTTCTAGAATGACCCCTTTGTTTTAAGGCTTAATTATTCCTTAATGACCTCATCCCTACAAAATGTGCCTGGCCATTGAGTCCCAGTGATCAGATACGGACACATTTATGACCCAATAGCCTTTGGCGCTGTCTCCATTGTCCTGTCATTCTCAATGAGTGATGATGCGGATAAGCAATAAAGATTGCTTGAAAAAGGATACAAACATGTTTGGATAAGCGAGTCATACATCAAAGTTGGGCAGAGGGGTAATTAAAGGCTTATTACCCTGATAATTACAGCATACCTCATGCCTTAAATTGTTAAACAAACATGAAAAAAAGGTTTGTTTGGTGGTGTCTTTTCTCCAAATCTAAAGTGAATGGGAAGTAATCCCCACTAAACGATAATACACGATGATTTTTAATCATCAGGTTGTCTGGTTTCCATGCATGACCAATGTACTAGTTTAAAAAGCCTCAAAATGTGGCTGACACCTATTCTGTCACATGCTATCCTGGTACTGTACACAGTGCAGCTATCTTAAAATAAGGATTATGTCACTGACAGGGGTTGTGACAGAGAGATAGACTCCAAGGCTATGGTCCTCTCTGTGTCTGTCTGTCTATGGTCAGCCAAGCACCCCCACCACCCAGAATCCACTCCAGGATCCGGTTGGCGCGACAGAGGTCAACCCCCTGCCCCTGGACCAGTAACCTTAGGTGACCCATGAAGTCATCCCCTTCAACACTTATCAGATTCTCTCTCACAGGAGTCAACAAACAAAAAGGTCTTGGGCATCAGGATCCTCATAATGGGGCTGTAAACACATTATTACCCAATAACTCCATTACAGCACCGGTGAGATTTAACAGATATGATAAACGGCGATCGGAAACCAAACAGCTGCTGTTGTATGGGGCTCTGACAAATTATTACTTTCCTTAACAAATGCTCTGGTGAATATTTTCCCCATGAATCAGTTACTTCTGTTGTCACAAGTTCCCACAACTCTAAGGTGGCATCTTCAAAGAGCATTTTTGTCCAACCAACAGTCCCACATAAAGAGGTATTCAATTAACAACTACATAAAACGCAAAAAAAAACAGCAAGCTGTCATATTTGGGTAGCTGGAACCAGCGGGTGTCTGGGAATTGTGATTGATATGCTACTGTTAAAAAGAAAACATCAAATAGCTGTATGTATACTGTAATTTCACCCTGTGGGACTTCTATTCATGTTTGTAAGGTGAGTCGGCCTTTTTGCTTGTCACACAACAGATTCAGCCAAAGATCAGCAACCTCAGCAGAAGCTGATCACTGCCTGAGTGTGTCTTTTCTCAGAAACACTTCAGCAGAGAGGATGCTTGTTGCCACATGCAGAACCAGCCTGTAACCCCTCCAATGCCCGTGCAACAGCAGCATCACCACACAGGGAATGAGATGCAGGGCTGCACGCCCTCCTCCTCCTCCTCCTCCTCCTTCTCCTCCTCCTCCTCAGTGACATTGGTCCAGTAACACTTGCTCTTGTTACACTCTTACACACTTCACTTGAGCTGCGGGTTATGAGGGACATGCACGGATGGAAACCGTTGAAATGGGAGAAAGAGTGGAGGCCTGTCAGCGCCGTAAAAAAAAAAAATAAAAATAAAAAATAGAAACCTTTAAATAAATACTCACAAGGCCAGTGCACAGGCTGAAGACTGCAGGGAACTCGCTGTTGGCGTTGACGTGTCCGCGGAAAAAGCAGTGCCGCATATCGCTGGTGTCATGGAGGTGGGAGTCCGTGGCGTTGCTCTGCTCCGCTCCCAAGTGTATCACTGTGTAAGAGGGGGCGATGAAGTCGGAGTGTGCGGTCAGATTCAGATGAAAGCGTTCCCCGAACGCATCAATCCTGTAGTGAACCCGTAAGCCCGACAGGTCATCATTTAAACTCCTGCGTCTCCTCCTGTAGTGCAATTTGTGGGGGAACGATTCTCCGAAGTCATTCACGCGGAGCGGGGTGATGATTTCATAGGATGACAGCCGCTTGATGAGGCTTTCTGCAACAAGTCAGAGAAAGTAGTGAAGCAGTGGTCAGTGCAATAAATGCGGCTGCAGCCCGGCAGCCCTGCAGCGCGCCGGGCATCATTCTCAAACATTACAGATCAGCGTAAAGACACCTTCAGCACAATCACTTCACCGTACTCATAGATCAAAACACGACACTACCTTGCTTCGGATGCATTCGGTACTGCAAAGTGTCCCGGACAAGTGCTGACAGATGACACATTAGTCCAACCAGCCAGATTGCAAACTGCATGATTTCCTCCGCGAAGAAACCCGGGCTGTCGTTTCCAAGGCAGTAACCCTCTGTCTCTCCCGAGCGGCTCCCCCTCTCCCTCTCCTTCTTCCGCGGCTTGTCAGCAACAGGTCGTGGGATCCGCGGAGGCTCTCTGCAGCGCAAGTCTTGCAAAGTGCACTGGCCTCATCGCATTGCTAAACATGCATCCACTACCCTCTGCAAACGCGAACTATTTATGACACATTCATCCCCCTGACATGAAAAAAAAAAAATGCCGCCTGATGTAAACTGCAGTCTATACTCAAAGGAGGGATCAGTGCCAAGTACGCTTTCCCTTAGCCATCCCTAGAACACCCCGTGCACCCTAAGCGCTCACCAACTGCGAAGCAACGCCCCCACGGGCTCCCGAGCCAATGGTGAGTGCGCCTCGACCACCACACATGGGGCAGGACTGAGTGCTGCAGTGTTAAAAAGCCTCACAGCAAAAATGTACGAGTCGTGATGTGCAGATCGACCAGTGCAACTAAATCATCTCTGATGCGGGGTGTCTTCAGTGAAATGACTACTACCCAAGTCACTGATTGTGTAGAGATGCTTTTCTAAGTGTTAAATACAGAGTTTTTAGAGGCGCCTAAGGCTGAACTGGGCTGAAGTAAAGAGCAAATGTAACAAATGACTTTTGTAGATGAGTAATTAGTAAAGTAATGTAATTACTTTTGCAGTTAGTAACATGTACTGAGGGTTTGAATACATTTTAAATAACTTGCCCAATACTGTTACTGACATGTTAATCTTTCTACAGTAAAATGACCCACTTAGTGCAAAGATTGGCCATAACTGTTTAAGGGACATTTAAGGGATCCTTTAAGTGTTTATGTCATGTGTTTATGTAAAAGCTGACATATGAGATATTTTTAATAGTCACACATTGATATAAGTATGTGCCTCAGAAATCTAGCGTCAGTCAAACTGTAATAGACTGTATGTCATGTTTTATCATCAGCTTTTGTTAAAACTGTAGCGCTGAAGTATTTATTAAAGGGGATGATCATTTTGCCCATGTGCAGGACATAATATTAGAACAGTGTCCACCCAGTGGGTGGATAAATATAAATACAAAAACGCCTTTCAGATGAGAGTATGGGTGTTATTGTTGGTACTGTTTGTGTATATAATGAAAGGAATCAGGAGGATCAACACTTAATGTAATGAGCTTCATAGAGGAAAGATTTACTGGAGGGTTATTGTATTGAATTGCATAGCATGCAGCTACATAGGTGGACCTAATGACCTATGAACCCAGGGTGTGGCATCCTTTTACATCCTTATTTCCAGTGATGTAATATTCTCAATGGCTACACCGGTACTGACTTATAACATGTAATTGTACAATACGTACATTTTGCTGCAGCAAGATCACTAGTGCAAATCTGTGATTGCAGGCCTGAGTTAAATAGTGTAATGTAATAGCAATGTATTATTTTGACTACTATATATGCTTCCACAGTAGTGAGTAATTATAACTCGTGGGAAAATATAAGGCAATCAAAGCACAAAATAATTAGCACAGAGGGCATCATGAGCCATTCTTCACTGTCACCTATTGGAGGAAGTAGACTTCCTTGGCCATGATGCGGTCAGCTTCTCGTTAATCATTTGGGCACGTAAAGTCTTACACAAAGTTGATGGACGTGTGAAAGGACTCTTGTTTTTCATGTCCTTTGAAGACTAATGTCACAGCATTGTGAGTAATTAGACTCGGTTGGCTCACCGGAAACACTTTTAGATGCTGTAAGCGCTTTCTCTGACACAAAACATCTAGTCTCCAAGTCATGGCTATTACTTTTTAAAAGTCTCTGCCTCACTCATCTCTCTCTCTCTCTCGCTCTCTCTCTCTCTCTCTCTCTCAGATTTTCAGTGCCTGGTCAGTGGTCAGACCAAACCTGTTTGCCACAACAACTTTTTATTGTGTTTTTGCTGAATGTCAGATATGGCCTTGTCATCATGGAGCTCAGAGCTACCGCATACTGAGACAAACTCTAAAACAAACTTACATTTTCCGTCTTTAAATGCATGATTTTGTCACTCCGTTAATTCCCATGTAGGGGGATCAGTGCACCAGAGTTTACTCAACATGTTTGCTTCTAAATCTAAAAGAAGTGCAATGATAAATCCTAATGAGGTGAATGTGAAACAAAAACACAGGAAAAAGGAAAAGCACGTCTGGAAAAATAAAACAAGATTCACACGTTCCACTTTCTTATAGTTGAAAAGTTTGATAAAAGAATGGACCATTCAAATGCACAGCGTTCAAGTCAGGCTGGCTAAGCTGCATCTGGATTTCAGAGCTCCTGAGATGAAGTTATTGTTATTTTGAGCAAAATCTCTCCACTGTAAATCCTCTGATGCCTCCCTGATGTGTTATTCATTCAGTCTCCAAGCCTCCTGTGAGGCTATTCATTCCATTAAGGCACTGTCACTGTTCTTTCCTCATCAAGAGCTGAGGGAGAAAGAATTGAATTTGACAATCGGAAACGAGTTGTGACAAAAAGGCAAATTCAATATGTAGCTTATAGAAAAACATAAGAAACAGGCGGCGTTTTAAAAATGTTTCTGGTGTTATAGAAAGAAGAATTTAACCACTAAAAATCTTGCAACATTTCCCAAATATAATGCCACATTTTTATACTTTTATACCTTAACCTTGAAGTAACCTTTGTAGGGTCAAAATAATGATAAGTTGCAGATGTGCAGCTTTCACACTGCAGGGGGGGTTAACCAGTGGATCCTGTTAGTGCCTGGCACACAGGTGCCAAGGCCTGTAGCTATCACTTTAACTTCATTTCGTAAATCCAGCCAGTAACTAGCTTTCATCACCTACGGCAGATTTTAAAGTTAGCCATATGACTGCAGCTTATTTAAGGTTGGTGTAGCTACCCACATACTCATTAATTCTCCACAGATGCCAGAGTTAATGGATGACACATCCCCAATTTCTGCCAGATGTACAGAGTCAAGTTCCTGCCTTAGGCATCTATGTATCATGGAATCCTCAAATCTGGAGTGTGCTCCTGCTGCAATTAGGCCAAATAGTCTCATTCATATGGATTAATGGTTGTAAAAAGTACTAATATTCATCAGTCCCCATTAAGCAAATGATGCCTCCATCACATATATGTCTCTAACAAAATCCAGCAGCAACTTATGCCCTCAATAACCCCTAAATGTGCATAAATTTAGGCCCTTGCTTCACAAATCAAATCACAGTGTCTTAACAACAAAGTGCTGGTCAGGTGCTGGTTGGTTTTTGCATGTTAGCCATCTCATTGCCTCAAATCTGCAATGATACAGTCTGGACTGGCCCTCTCCTTTGCTTGGCCTTTAGCCGTAGTTAACCTTGTAGGCCCCCCCCCCCCCCCCCCCCCCCCCTTCTCTTTGCTGCAACGAGCCTTCATAAGCTGCTGAATTCCTGATGCCCTTTAAACACAGTGGTCTGTCAACCTCTTTCCTGCTCCCATTGCGTGAGGCATTGTGTGTCTTTGCCCTGCAGACAGCTGTAAAACAATGTCAAAGCGGCACTCTCTCACCACTCTCCTGAGCACTGTCTCATTGATGAATCATCATATTATGGCAAAATAACAAAAAAGGCTGAGAGAAAACAAAAAGATTCCTGTTTGCCGAAAGAAACAAAACAATGAGGCTTTTCATTTTACATTGTGATGACTGCAGTAAAGACAGTTGTGTAAATAAATGATGGAGTTTTGCCTTTTCACAAATACAGGTCTCGTATTTTGACATCCTCTTTTCACGACAGGGTTAGTGTTTATTATTGCACTGCTGAGGTCATTACATCACAACCAAAAGCCTGCTGAGTGACCTAAGTAGGAAGGTTTGAACTGGGAAGATATCACTTAGGGCTTTACAACATGGAACACAGAAGTTTACTTACCAAGAAACAAGCATTAGCAGCTGTTAATGTATCCGTTTTGTGCGACTCAGCAGCAGCTTCAGAATTAATGACGAATGGCTCATTTAGTGCCCAGTTTGTACATTCTGATCTAGGAACAAATGACATACTGTTTAAGAAGTTCGTTCTGAAGTAATCATCATCTACAATCTTGTACCTGTTTCAGGGTTACTCAGGAACTACTTGTCTGTGATTGACTAATAATCTGTCTTTTTTCAGTCCAGATTTGTGCCAAATGTGAGCTCTATCAGTCAATAAATAGGTATAACTTTGGAAGCAAAAGCCTCATTCCAAATATGCACCATTACAAACTCTCGCATCTGTATTTTGTGACTCCTCAGCTGAACCCCTCAAGGACTAAAAGACTTACTTGGCTCTGTTTTCCATACATATAAATGTTTCCACTGCTAATAGTGACCATGGGGATACAGAGGTGAGAGGAAAAGTGGGGGTCTGTCTGCATGTGTGTGTGTTTGTGGTAGGTGAAGGGTGTGAAGTGGAAAGGTCTGGTGTCATAAAGACCAAATTTAATGCATCACATGGTTGTATCAATTACTCTAAAATGGGGAGACAAATAATACAGTCAAGCGTAGTGAGATCATGCTTAATGCTGAAATTGACTTTAAAAAGATCACCAGGAGGGGCACCATAAACTGCAATAAGGCAGAACACTCATAAATGTTACGCAAAGTAGATGATGATCTAAACAGAAGCTATGTGGGCGCTTCATGCCCAGGATGGACCCACCACGACTGTCTCAGAGTGATTGGGTTTCACTGAGAAATGTATTCCGCTTCAGCAGTTGTCTGCGGGCAATCATCTCCCCATCCCCATGATAGAAATAGTGGGTGCTCATTTCTTCAGACGTTTTTCTCATATTTGTCAGCAGCAAACTTTGTTTTCTCCAGCTGGTGGACATAGGTTGAAAAAATACAGCTGATGCAGGTCGACGAACATATCAGATACATCTTCCGAAGATTAGAGGAAATTGTATTAAATGACAGAACTTCCTATGACGGCCGCCTGATATGTTCCCGTACAGTGATTGAACGCCGCACAACTCACCAGCACTTATTATGTTTGACTCAAAGTATGTCCAGGAGTCAAAATGCTGACTATTTCACTTTGCAGAGCTTTGCAATTTCTCGTGTCACATAGTGGACTAATGCGGTAGTGATAAGTGGCGCAGACACTGCCAGAGACAGCTGCCTAGTATTTGAGATATTAACAGCTGTGAACTTTAAGCGGGCAGTGACTCATGAGATTTGATGACAGTCCAGTAGGGGGTCCTTGGATCTTTCTTCTGGTCCACTTATAGTATAGTATACACACAACATCCCAAAGACTTAGCCATGTGTGTGAGGTCATAGGTAAAGATGGTCCTGTTGCCTGGCTGAGCTTTTTTTTTTCTGTTAGCTTCACAAATTTTATTACTGACCAGCGAGGGCATTAACCCATTACCTAAGGATGTGTTACATACTGTACCTTTGTCACGAACAAGTAGTGTATGGAATTACAATTTAAAAGTCAATAATTACATAACAGGTACTAATCCCTGAAACACTCCGGTACTTCGATATTTCTGGTGTTGACTTGTTTGCTCTTAACAAGAGTTTAATGGAGGATTGCTGTCAGTTTTGTCCGTCTTTGTTCAGTGGACAAACGGGCTGAGATGTGTTAGCTTGGTGCAGGTTCTGGAGGTGTGGGGAGGTAGTTAGGCCTGGTTACACTGGCATGAGCTCCCAAATGTAATCTTGAGTACCACATAGCGATACCACAATGCCACAGTGGTTGTCAAAGCAAACAGTTTTCAGAAACTTAAATGTATTTTCTAGCATTCATGCATTCATTGTGTTCATTCATTCCTTTACAATATGGAAATGCGTAGTACACTCTTACAAAACTTATTTACCACACAATGACTATACTGTATAACTTTGACAGTAATTAATGCAGAATTGATATTCTCTGTGATGGATTACACAACTGAAGGAAGTTACACGTCAGTTTGGGGATTTTCATTAGTTGCGGGAATGAATGGAAACCCACAGGCTGCCTGGAATAGTTTGAATAAAAACACCATAAAATAAACTAAAAGTTAGTTTAGAAAAAATAACTTTGTGTCTACACTTTAAACATAGAGCTGCAGTCTCCAGGCATTTAGCCTAGCTTAACATAATGTCTTGCCTTGCACTTTCCCTTTTCTCTGTTTTTTCTCTCAGATTCTTGCATATATACAGACATCTACAAACAAACTAGTTCCTTTTCCTGCCTCACCAGCCTCCCATTTCAATTAGTTTGCATAGGTCAAGGTTAACAGGTGATGTTTAGGGACTCAGAGCTCAGGAGGAAATTACTTTACTCCATTTGCTTCTAACTTGATGGCTTCATGCCTGGAGATGACATCCGTTCTGTTTATATACATGAAACACACACACACACACACACACACACACACACACCTTTAAATTTCTTTTTCCTTTTACCCATTAGTACTCACAAGGTTTGGCATCAGCTAGACGAGGGTCGGTTTTCAAACCAGCACTGCACAGCCAAATGACTGAATGCTTTCACGCACATACTTTTTGAATATAACTGAGCTTTGCATTTATCCATAAGTGCTCAGACACATCATATACTTTAATAATTGACCGTTCCATGTGTTTGAAAAGAAGAGGAGAAATTACAGGATAAAGTAATAAATCCCCACAGGCTACACACGGGACAACTGCTGCACTATTTGTGACCGGCAACCAAATATAACAGTGAGGTCACATGGGGTAGAAATAGATAACACCACCAAATGAGAGTTTGGCGCAAGGGTTTTCCACTTCCATCATGGACGGCCAGAAGACGAGCTCGACTAGAGAAAATCTGTGATTGCTTTCAGGGTAACTTGATCGTAAAGCTCCATTCCCACACTTGGAACATGGAGGTACATATAAACTAGCTCACACTAGCTCTCAGAACAGGAGCTACAATGCATTACAATGAGTTTTAAATGGTGATTGACTATTCAAAATCAGTTCAGTCTTGTTACCCCCTCTCTGTATGATTGTTAAAGTACAAAATCTAGTGCTTCTCTTTTTTTCTTTTACATTCTGTAAGAGCAGGGAGTTCAATTAATAACCAAAAACAGATATGCTATGTGTGCTGGCATTCAGCTTCTCAATGCTGAGGATGCACTGATCTGTTTATGGCTAATAAATAGCCATAATAAAGACAAGCGCGACACTAGTGATGCACCAGAATCAGACTCTGTATATTGAACAGTACAATGAGTGTGTAAATGTTCTGTTCATGTTGGCATGTTTTATATGTTTTTCTTCTAAATTTTTTGGGGTAAAAGAGAACAGAAGGAACTTTGAAATGAACACGTATGCTGCTCTGAATGATGCAGGTGTTGGCCAACTCTATTATTTCTAAACAGACCAGATAAATTACTTAAGTTCTTCTGTTGCTGTTTTAGACCCATTTTTGTATTCAGATGCAGATTTTAGTCTTTGAGTTATGTATTGTTTAGATACATAAGAGTATCAGCCTGTACGTTACTTTGGCTTTGCTCAGAAACTGAGCAAAAAGAGTTAATTTAGAAGGAAATGTGAAAAAAAAAGGTGAAACTGTTTTATAGATGTGTGAATAACTTCCTGTCAAACCACACGGCGGTGGTTCAACTCCAAAAAGTAACTACAGCCAAACTGAATCAGATGTTTTTGTTGTTCATTTGATAGTTAATCATTAGCTAAAGTAGCTTTTGTTTTCTAAAACAAAATAAGATTACAGCATGAGAAAATAAAAGAATAAATCAAATTAAACTTAACTTAACTTAACTTGCATTGTTGATAACTGCAGCCATCAATTTCAAACCCATGTTTTTTCAAAAACGATGATCAGGATTAATGGAGGCCACCAGTTGTACATGAGGCATGGCAGATCATTTGTAGGCTTTAACAGTGTCAGTCTGTCTAAAGCAGCGCTCATCCGTTTACACACCCACTGAGCTCACTGCTGTTCTACACTCTCACAAAAGATCCCTCTGCTTTTCGCCTCATTTCATTCCCTTACAGCAGGATTAGGGCCTTGTAGCACAAAG
This sequence comes from Pempheris klunzingeri, assembly GCF_042242105.1. Taxonomy (NCBI): domain Eukaryota; kingdom Metazoa; phylum Chordata; class Actinopteri; order Acropomatiformes; family Pempheridae; genus Pempheris; species Pempheris klunzingeri. The sequence continues at coordinate 8,624,215 of NC_092016.1, read as the reverse complement.
GTGTTGTGCGCACACACACACACACACACACACACACACACACACACACACTAACACACATACACACAGACGCACGTTTTCCTTCTGTCTTGGTGAAGAAATTATTTTTAAGTCAGATACTGTTTCTGGAACCTTTTCCCGAACTTTAAAACAATATCTTGACATTTTGGGAAATATACGTATACCTACCAGCATCTTTAAGGCTCACTCATTAATATATTTGTTTTTTTATCTGTAAAAAAACAAACAAAAAAAAAACTATTCATTTAATATTAAACCCAACATGACCTATATTCCCTAATTCTGAACCTAATCCCGGATATCTGGCTAATCTAACCTAATAGAAATAATCCAGCATTAATTTGTTGAAGTTTAGAACAACTTCTACCCACTTCTGACATCCACATCCTCCTCTTACTTATGTGGTGAGTATTTTGGTCCTTACAAAGATCCACAAACACATTCAAAGCTGCACTGTGCTCAATCTCACATCTCAAAGTAGCGTTTCAGTGTGCCAAGGTGTCCCTTGATGAAGACCTGGTTCCCTCAGAGTGAAAGATGGCAGCCCTCAGAGGGCCTAGGGAACTTTCAGTCACAGATAACCTGGCCTCAGAGATACAAGGACATCTAAAATTAGTGTTGTCAGAATGCTCCATGATAAAGAAAGCTTGAGATTTCACACTGCACACTGGTGGTCACCTTGTCCCCACTGCTCCTCCCCTAGAGAGAGATGAAACCAAACTACTACAGTGACTGAAAAGAAAGCAAGATTGTGTATGCGTGTGTTTGTTGGTGTGTGTTTGTAGTGATTTTGATAGCATAAGTAAACTGTTCCAACTGCATGAGTGTGTGAACAAGCAGGGTATGAGGGTATGAGGATCAGTTGTACATAATTCAATCTTTCACACACACCAGTGAAACCATGCACAATGTCACTGACACAAGAAAACTTCACTCACATTTGCATACACACTTGTAAAGCATGCACAAAACACAATAAAATCACTCGCACACCAATGAAACCTCGTGGCACACACGATTTAAAAAAATTATGAACTTTGATGACCAAATTTGTGTCATCTACTGATAGCAAGTAATCCTGACAGTCTAACCTTTGAGGAGACGGACAGTCCAACATAGGTAGCTATCGTAGCTTATTGTTGCACCATTCACTATGGAACCTTCTCTCTCTAAAAACTATTACACAAAAGAGCCATGGTTTATAAACAGTTATGAGACAGAACTAGGGTGACCATATTTTCAAACCCAAATCAGGACTTTCAAGTGCACCACACGTTCTGCATTCGCACATGTATGCACTTACCATAGGGGGGAAATTATTTCAGTGTTTAGCACACCTACTGGGCACAGCTTTCAACATGAATGCAGTATTTTCATTAGTGAATACTTCATAAAAGGAAGGGGTAAGCCTCCTGGAGCTGTTTAGAAAAGCTAATCGTTAGCATACTGACAGAAAGAGCCGCAAGCATCACAGCCTATGACGCTTTCCTATTACTCACAGACCAGCGACAGCCTTGACAATGAAACCTTTATTGATGTGCATTGATGTTTACATCTATGTAAGCACTGAAAACAACTATAATATTATGATTATTATTTTAAATGTGGTGACAACCAGAACAATTTGGCAGTTTCATGTTGAAAGCCGGGCCATTTCAGTGTTTTACAGATATCTGTCAGGGGGTGGGACACTCAGCTTGATAGCAGGACAAACTGGGACATCTTGTCACAGAGATGAGTTGAAACTGTGAGAACTTATTGTGCCATTAGTGACAAAGCTCAGCTAACGAGATTGCTACCTGATCATTAGCAAGCCTATTTTCCCTCTTCGATAACTTGATATTGAACGAAATGGGGTGAGATAATGAAAAAAAAACGCCATGGAGAAGTAGAACAAAGGAAACAAAATAGAGTTAGCTCTATTTTAGCTCGGCAGCTATAGTAGTTCACCAACTAGCCCAGAGAGTAATCATACATCACCAAGCTTCCGGCCCCAACTATTTCACATGGTTTTGTGGCGTGACCACCGTTTAAGACGGATGTGTAAGTAATGGTGCCTTGTCATGCTACTGAATAGGAGACTATTTCCATGCAATAGACCTTTTTTTCACAGCAGAAATTTTAGGGGGAAAAGCACAGGTGGAACTAATAACATTAACAGTGGCTTCGTTCCATTCAAGTGTCCCAGTAAGCCATGACAGTGTGACAGTGAGCCAGCATGCAAAATATTAGGAACCTGAAACTGAAGCAACTAAATGGAATACAGCCATCATACATTTTCTTACATAAACTTGTGCTTTTTTTACCCATGACTTGTCTAAATGTCCTCATTGAAAAAACATAAATAGCTGAAACAAGCACGTTTTCATTATTTTATTCACTTTTATGGACTGAGAGCAGCAATTGAGGACAGCAGAAAGTGTATAGCGGAAATGGCTTTGCTAGATCACAAAACACATGTGGTGTTACTGGCTTTAATGGATGGTGCCATTGCTAGATGCTGTTTGTTTGTTTGTCATTAGACAACCTCAAGGACTTCTTGCTACTACCTGCACCACAAGTGGCAATTGTTTCTCTCACGTCTTTAATCCAGAGGGTCAAAGGTTGCTGAGGCCTTTTCTGCCTTTTGTTTCCTCTCTTCAGTACTGAGACTACCTGCAACCAAGAGGAAATGGGTGCAACACCTGGTAATCAGCTGTCCACTTTAACTTTTTTCTTAAGGTATATGTAGACAACGAGTCTCTGTAGCTTATTTAATCATGTTATCTGTGTGTGTGTGTGTTTTTGTTTATCTGTATATGTGCTTGCGTGTCTATGTGTGTGTTGTCTGTGTGTGCAGCACAGATGTAAGTGATTTATGTTTGGTGCAACAAAGTCAAATCTGATGCCAGGTTATTGTTTGAGGCTACTATCTTACGAGCAACTTCAAAAGATACTGTATCCATAAATCTAATCTTGATTAAATACCACTACAGTGAAGACCTCAATTCACTACGCATTCATTTAGAGGTACAATTGTATCAAGAAGTCCCGTGATTTGATAACAGATTTGGCAAAAACCAAACAGATATGAACGTGAAACTTGTGCAAATGTACAAGAGAAAGTAGATGGACAGTGTGGTAATCAAAACCATTTGCCCTTTTTATTGAGCAGACTTTCCAGATCACAAATATTTAATCCCAAACAGACACTGGGCATTGACAGTTTGAAAATGAAAACATTTTATAATAACAAATCCATCACTCATAACGACCTCCAACAGGACACACCGTTGTGTAGCATGAGCTATGACCTTCAGCAGGTTAATCTGAGACACACAGGAAAAGGTTCAGTACCTCCCTTCTCACCACCACCTCCTCCCACTTTCCAACCAAATGAAAAAAACAAAAACTCATAGGCCTGTTTCAAATCCAAAACTGTGTAAATCCTGTGGCCTGAGTCCATGAAGCAGCCCTGGGGAGGAGGATAGTGTTTAGGGGATTAGCCCCAGTCCAGGTGGTCTTCATTTAGCCCCTCACCCCCATCAGGAGGCTGTGAGCTGCTGTAAGAGCTCAGCACAAGGTCATCATAGCTTCCACCCAGTTCTGATCTCCCATCCATTCACCTCCAATCTACATTTCAGCTGTAACTACCTGAGTGCTGCAGCTCATAAAACTATGTTGAATCTTTATTAAGTGGGATAGGGTCCATGATGGATTTTGTCTCTCATCATGTTGCCCCTGTTTTGCAGCTGTGGTATCAGATAATTGCTGTAAAAACTGGACTTGACTGATATAAGAAAGCAAAGCAGAAGTGGAGACATAGATGGTACCTTTACTTGGCATGTAAACTGACATGCTTGTATATTCTGTTGGAGGTTAATGCAGAGTGTTTTTTAGAAGTAAAAAGCCCATCTAAAGAGAGCTCTAAGAGTAATAACATATAGAACAGGAGAAGTCAAGGGCGGAAAAGAAGAGCATAACATCAAACGTGATGACAGCGATGATAATGATGAACTAAAAACTGAAAACAGGACAAACTCAGGTTAAACTTATCCAAATAGGTCTTCCTCTATACATCCTCCCCAGCTTCTTAAATGGGTGTTCCAGGTATTGTCCCTCATCTTGTTAGAGTTTGAAGTTGTGTAAACAGGTCTAAATGGCAGGGAAGCTGCTGAAGATCTGAGAGAAACTCTGATCAAAGGCACCTTTACATGCAGCCGGTGTCAGCGCTCTGCATTTGTGTGTGTGTGCATGTGTCCGTCCCACAATGAGATGACAGACATAGATCTGTCTGGTGTGGTTCCTTCAGAGGCCTTGTTGCATTTCGACAGCGTCTGTTTGCACAACACAAGCCGTGAAAAGCGTGCTCACCTGCACTGTAGCCCACACAACACCTCACATGGAATCCTACCACTGAACCGAGGCCATCATATGTGCTCAAATTAAATGTAAAAAGCAGATCTAATGCTGACATTTTAAAGAAACACTGGAAACAAATCAGTAGGGGCGGTGAATGTACAAATTACTCTGCTTCACTTAACTGGACATGTGAGTGATGGACAAATTCTCAGGTAAAAGCTTTGTGAGTTAAAGACACCTTTATCCTCGACACCTCTTAAGCAAACAAAGACGGAGAGAAAAGAAAGAGGTAGGAAGAAAGAGAGAAAAGCTGAGGGGGTCGAGTTCAAGACAGCTTCCCTGCTCAACAAGAGCTGCCTTTAAAAATCCCTTTAACAAAAAGAAATGGGGTAAAGTAAATGTCTTTCCAGGAAGTCCATACTGGAGCGTTTTTGCCGATTATTGTTCGAGGTGACATTGCATGAGAGCTCTTTTGGCTGGGCTGCTTCCAATCCCGAGGTAAAGGGACCACCCATTAGCCTTGCCTGAAGAAATGCCCATTCAGTCTCAGGGCCTATTCACAGGAACTGCCTGTCTCTCTGGGCTTGCTCCTGGCCAGGGATTGTGACTGGGGTGCGGGGGGAGCGGTAGGGTTCCTAAAAGCAGAGATCTGGGGAGTGAAGTCTGGTTGCCGTGGGCTGCCGAACAGGCTAGAGTAAGCCAGAGTCTCCTGCTGCGGGAGAGCAGGGCTTTGATTTGCCACTCAGTTCCACAGCCGTGTCCCAGAACAAACGACAGCTAAAACCCCAGGGGCCAGGCTTGGTGAGAGGAAAGGTTAGCAGTAGGGTGGGCGCATGTTGTGCATGGTGGTGACAGTGACATTGACAATGATGGGGGGACAATGCGGCGGCAAGCAGCTGTGTGGGAGGTGACAGTGGGGTGAGGAGAGAGGTTGAGTATCGAGGGGCTCTGCTAACAGACTTCTTGGACTAGAGTGTTGGGGTGAAAGAGGCAGGCTTCATTTATGGGCCAGCCTTCACTTGTGCAGCTAAGAACTGGGTAACCATAGAAGGTCTGTGTTGAAATTCTGGGGCATTTGTAGGGTTTAAGCTTTGTTTGTGTTTGTTGGCTTTATTATGATGTGTGTGACTGCAGGAATCACAAAGCCAGACTGTTCTTTGAGGTAAAATGTGTAGTTGTATATGTCTACCGCTTGGATATTCAATTAAGAATAGTAAATCAGAGGAGAATGGTTATGTCTGACTTTGTCACTGTTTGTCATGGACATGGTGTGGGGTTGAAGGGCAGCCTTGACAGAGTCCTCATGGCTCCGCAGATAGAATCGGGCACACCTGAGTTCAGCCTCACGTGTCTGCTTCACATTACTGTTCCCAACATCTGACAATGTGGCTCACATTATTGGAAGTTGCACAGCACTGTGCTGATGATTCAGATAATGTGCATTAAAGGGAATGACCTAATTACTTGGCAATTCATCAGTTGCAACAACCTCCACAAGAGGAACCCCCAAACTGTTATTGTAAATTTTTTTGGGTGTCCCTAAAAATTTAATTTCCTTTGACAGATTAAAGTGCTTTGTGAGGTTTCCTTCCCTTCAATGCCTGGCATGAAGCCGGATTACCATGTAGTTTTGTGTTACAACCCATGCAGCTGAGAGTGCTTAAACAGACATAGAGTAGTATGGATTTGTATGAACTTCCCCCTGCAACAACTGTCGTTTCACAGGAAATGTTGGAGATAGGCAGAACACATTGGTTTGAACCACTTCAATCTATTCACTGCTTAGAGCCCAAACCGCCATGCACCAAACCCATGTGGTCGATGTGAAGTGTGAAGTGCATGTGAAATTAGGTTAACTGTGCCGTCTTAAACACTAAATGCCATCGCAGCAGAAATACCTTGTTTTAAAATAGCAGAAGAGGCTCCCAACACAGAACACCTCCCTTTTCCTTGAGCTTGATGGGGCCCAGAGAAGGAGCACCCAGAATGCTGATAACTCCCCCCACCATTCACCAGCACTCTGGTTCATATTTTTGTGGAGGTCCATTGACTTTCTCCTTTTCAGTCTCCCTTTAATCCCTGAGTCTGTGTCCTCAGTGGCTCTCTACAGAGGGGCTATTATTCAAGGCCTTATTACTGCGCCCCTCGCGGCTTATCTCCTTCCTGGTGACAGTCTTTTCAAGCCTCTCCCTAATGACCTGGGGAAGCTCACATGCTCAACTTCCCAGGACTGCGGGGCCCCGCTGATGTCAGAGGGGGTGGCCCCCACGCAGGGGCTCCTGGTCCTGCCAAAGAAACAGAGAGAGGCACGGAAAGGTCCTGCCACTGCCACCAACGCATCTCACATTCACATTTTCCGCACATCTGCTGCCTCCTTCTTCTCCTCCTGCAGGTGTCAAAGCCAAGCCCAGCGTGCAGGAGGACTCCGCCAATGGGCTGGAGCTCAGAGGAACTCCTTTTTTTGTGATTTTGTTTGCTTTGATGACAGAATCAATGCTTGCAGCATCAGTGTGATGTCACATACATAGGTGTCAGTGAGGTGAAAAATGATGCAATGTCATTATTTAGAAGATCCAAACCTCATGTTGATATTCCAAAGTGGTCTGCTGGCACATGCTGTGATAGATTCTGTATCCATAAGCCTTGATTAAAAGTCTGCTGTAGCTAGCCATTCATCTTTGTCAAGACAAGCAGGGGTATTGGATTGCATTTAAAGAAGTTTAGTGGAAGTTTTGCATTGTACTTACATGGAATTTCTTGTCTCGCTAAATCAAAAGAATGGATCCCCAGGCAGGACCACTGTTTCTATTCAATCATACTAGATTGCCTCAAACTTTGCTGAACAGCATACAGAAAATTGCATGCATAGAAGCTATTGAAGCACAGAAAACTCCAGCTGTTTGCAGCTCAGCTTGCTCATTCACATGCAATTTCAAATCACATGAATGCTATAGGGATCAGTGAGGAGGAATGAACTCTCTTTTTGGTGATTGTCAGTGAACACAGCGTCCTACTGGTGCACCCTCTAATTATCATCCCCATCTCCCTGCTAAACGCTGTGGTGTCTTTGGAGAGGTTCGAAAAGGACATGGCTGTCCATTATACTTTCATCTTAGATTGGACTCCCAGGATTATGGGACTGTAATTTGGTCATTAAGGCAGGCACGCTGCTGTCAGCTGTATACAAGGATCATGGGAAATGTGACACAGGTGTCTTCCTGCTTCCTCACATGGCATGCAGACCTGTTGCCCTGAGGCCAGGGGGAAACAACAGTTCCTAGTGTTTGTCTCATCATAAACTACTTAAGACTTTGAGAAAATATGGTGAATTGGTCCAATTAAGAAAGTAATGACTTTAGTGAGGCTTTTTACAGCACAAAAGCTGGAAACATGCAGGGCAAGCCCTGGAGGAGGTAATGTAATCCTTTGCTTGGTTTTGCCTGCACCCGTCTCCTTTTGCACTTCCTTCCTATATCCCATCTTGTCCATCTCTACAGCTGTGAAAGATTGCACAGCGGCACTATATTGTTATGTGAGTGTTGTATTAGACCTTTGAATGAGAGGGAATTAAGTGCTTACTTTCATGAGTACAATATCTTACAAAAATGATAGCCAAAACCATGAAAATACCAGCCAACTTACAGTAAATAATTCATCATTATCTCCAGAATGCCCACCTCACCATACAAATGAACGTTACATCCACTGAAAGGTTCCTGTAAGTAGATCCTGTGGAATCTGCAAAGCCTTTTGGAACACAGCAACTGATGCCCTTTAACCCTTTCTTTGTGTTTTCCTTGGTGCTTTTAGCCACGCCAAAGCCCACATTTAATTACACCAAAACACTCATCCACCCTGCCTCCATCAACCAGGTGACTGAGGAGACAGAAGAATGCGCAGGCACAGAGGTGAAGTAACACAGCAAATGCAAGGCGTGTTCAGTGAAAGAACAAGCCAAGAAGTTAAAACCTGTTCAACAGCAGCGCAAACCAACCATCCAGCCAGCATCTCTGTACTTCTGCAGAGGGTTTGTGCTACACAGGCCATCAGATTTAGTGGAAATCCATTTACATGTGACATCATTGTAATCTTGCCCCCAAAAAAGGAGCTTCCCTTTTTAGAGTATTTAAGTAGCCCATTTGCAAATCATTCTGTGCAGCAGAGATTGCATTAATGAGACACAGAAGTATAAAGTCATCAAGTTCTTTTCCAGGTGCATCTCTAGATTCAAGTTCAAAGTTTCTCAAATTCGGTTCCTGTGACATACTCTTCCTCTTGTCTCAGCCTGATTTTAATTTAAGAGTTTAAAATGCTTGTTTTTCTCTCTCACCACACTGATCCTCGTTTGTCTGAAGTAATCAGCTCTTCGTATAACAGTAAGATCCAAAAGAAAGCCTGCTGGTTTATACATGAGCCTGCACAATATAAGAAATTCATCTTAGTGATCAAATAGTGATCAAATTCAAATCTCAACTTTTCTCAAGTCTCAAACTTGGCAGGATAATTTGTCTTAAATTGATTTATTTTTCTGGTCCTTATTTCATTTAAGAAGGATTTGGGAGAAACAGGTAAAAATTCAAAAGAATATGATTTTATTCTCATAAAACAAAGAAAAAACTATTGTTTATTTTTTTTCGTTGGATGGTTAAAAATGAAAGTTAAATATAGTGTTGAAATGTCTTAATCCTGACAAGTCAGCACTATATCCTGAGATCAGACACACAGTCTTTTTGTCCCCTGGGACGGATTTATCTCGTGTGGTTATGTATCCTGACTAAAGTTGAGCTAAAAAGACCTAAGGACTGCACTGTAAAAAACTGGCATCAAAGCAAAAGGGGTAAAAGGGGTTCTGATAATAATGGAAAGTGTTTTGACATCCAGGTTTAAGTAATTATTGGATTTAGATAAGAGGGGAATTCCATCCGATGTGAAGTAAAACAAACAAAACAGGAGATTGCAAATTATTCCACCAACAGCAGAAGTCCCACTAGCCCCAGGGTGGGTGTAGCACATCCACATTACATCATGGATGTAATTACACATGGAACAATGGAAAAATGCATGTCGGTACAGCCTTGCAACCTCCCTGCAGGGTCAGCATCAGGGCAGAAGGATCTTAGTGTACATGAGAAAAATAGCTTACAACTATAGTTTGTTCAATTTTTTAATTTTAAATGAAGCAGTTTGATTCTGAAGTAAAAAGTTTAAAAATGTTAATGAGTACACTAATGTAAGTGAGTGAATATGTAGCCATGAATTCCTCTGTTCCTGACACCGAACCAACTGTGACTCAACTTGTTCCACATCCTCTGCATCTCTGTGTGCTCTAATTAGAAATGTTACAGCAAAATGTAACATGTAATCATGACCTGAGCAAGCAAAGGTTTTTTTTCCCAATTGCAGGTGGAGACAAATACAAATTCTATTAAAGTAAATACTGAGTTTGAACATGCAGATGCACAGGCTGCATACATACAAGTCAAAAACAAACAAATATCACAAATTACTCTCCAAGCGGTTGATATAAGAGTTTCTGCATTGTGTTTGGCTTTGCATTTAACCTACAGATCATTTTGCCAGTAGTGTGTTTCAAAATGAGCCAAGCATCTAGAGGTGAGACTCTCCTCTCAGACTAGGAATTACCTCTATTTTGGATAATTCTGCAGAGCATGATTTATGTCAACTACCTATAATAAATAAGAGTAGTGAGCAGTAATAAGAGATGGAGGTCGAGGTAGTGGATATGTGCAACGTGTCTGATTTTCATATTGAAGGCCAACGTTTGCTTCATATCCCAAACCAAAAATATGTGTTTTTTAACGGTAACCACATTCTTGCTCTACCTTAAACCTTAGTTAGTTGATAATGAGCCACTAGCAGTTGCCAATTGGTTCTTGAAGTTTGAAGTCTGGCTAAATGGTGACCGCAAGTCCAACATTCACTCTGCTTTAAGGTCTATTTTGGTCTCCATCAACTCCTGAGGGAAAAAAATATCTTTAGCCGCTAAATACTCCACTCTGTTAGTCTGCAAATTGTTAACTTTGCTTGTTTTCTGTTTGGTGTTAAGCAAGTGGTAAAGATAAAGTTGTGGGCTATAAAACCAAAGCAATTTGCTGAGGGAAGCAAAAAGGAACCCATAGAGCTGAGAGGAACAGCTGTATAATTCATAATTCCTAGGACAGCTTTAACTGTTTTAGTTGCTATTGACCAAAGATGACTGAGGGGTAGATGATGCCTTTTTGGTTGAGGTGTGGATAACCCAAAGACAGTTCAACAAGTAGTGCACTGTGCAAAGCTGATAGAGAATTCTCTCAAAGCACTCCTTCCACTTCCACAATTTTTTTCTTTCTAATATTTTTGGTCCTTTTCTGCCTCCATTGTCCAAACACAGTTGCTAATCAAACTTTCCTGTCCTCCAGCAGAGATCAGATCAGCACGTACCTGCAGTCTTTAGCAGAGGGAGACAAAGAGCATCTCCCTGCTCTTTGACCTGGTGCTTGCCATCTGAAAGGACATTAGAGGTAATGACACCTCTTCAGACATCACAAGAAATCGCTGCTCTGTTACCCACAGACATTATTCCTCACATACCAAGCAGCCCTCAAATTCGCCCCCCTCCATCCAATCTGCAGAAACACAGAGTAAGCAAACATGTTAACGCCCCCCTTCCATCACACTTAAAATATATGACCCATAAAAGCCTTAGTCTCTCTCTTTTGGCATCTGTCTGAAACACCTCAATTTGTCTTCCTTATCCCTGAGGACCTGTGTTGTGGTTATGTGTTTATGGAGAGAATATAGCTTTACAACTGCCCATGAACACTCCCGGGTTTAGTGATGCACATCAATCAGTTTGCAACATTTGTGGAGTGAGGCGATGTCCTAACAATGCTTTAAATGCTACTAAGATATACTCTCCACAACAGCATTACAATTTTTTAACTGATCATTTGCTTTCCCCTCACTAGCTATTGTCCAAGACACAGCGGATCTATCAAATGTTGGATTTCTACATGTTGAAGTGAGGTTTAGCAATAATGTGGGTTTTACCAGGGAGCTTATGCTGCCTGGGAGGGGACTCTGCCTTAAGACCAAAAGCAGCGAATAAAAGTCTCCAATGATTTCGCCACTGATTACATTAAAGACTTTAAAATTTTTTCATGTACGTAGCCATCAAGTACATATTCAAGACATTTTTGTCATTGCTCTTGTTTTAAAGCAAGTTGGTCGAGACAACTTTTCCAATATTAATTAGCTAGCTAGTTAAAGCTGATGAAATCAGCTAGGTACATCTGTCATTTCAGACAGCAAAAATGAGTCACCTAGTAGGAATTAGAAGTTTGATTTTGTCTACTTCTGGTGGAAAAATTACTAAGAATGCAAGTGATAAATTGCTATTATTGGAACCTGCATACATGCAATGCTGTATTGGAAAACTTGACAGGCATTGTGGCAGTAACTAAGTGGGGCGGTGCTTAAAAAATGTTCATTTGTCTTCTTGAAACATAGTTATCTGACGCCTGATCTGATGCTCCCTCCCTTTCTTGCTCCTCTTCTAGCTGTAACAGATGCAGAGAAAAATAGGTAACCAGTGCACCGCAGAGAGCAAACAGTGTTATCCAGCCTCTTCCAGACCTGGCGGCATGCGTGACTGATTGCATCTGTACTATATCAATGACAGACAGGGTGTGGCATTGCAGATTCAAGGGCCTAAGAGTGTGTGTGTGTGCGTGTGTGTATGTCTTGATGAATGTGGGGCAATTTGGTGGTGGGATGTAGGGGGGCCTGCTGGACAAATACTCAAGGTGATCTGTCAGGAAAGGAATGGAAAGCAGCGGCCATAACCTCAGTTCACCTGTACTTTGGAGTTTTTGTGAACGGGACCAGTGCCTCTGAGAGCATGTGTTGAGATAACTTCTGCAAATCTACAATGGACACATTTATACTCTTTTATCTCTTGTTGTCATAACATGCAATAGCAGTAGCCTATATACAGTTAATTGAAAATAGTGAAATTAATTTAAATATACATCATATTAGGTGTACACAGTAGCTTCTCCAGAATTTAAAGTCAGGTTAAGTCTTATCTGGAGCTTTTGGAGATTTTTTTTTTCTTAACTTTATCTATTGAACACAAAATCAAATATTAATGGGCATAGTTTCAATTCAAATTTTAGAGAGACAATAACAGATTATGGGAAAAAACTGTAGAAAAAAAACTCAAAAGCAGACAAAATAGATAAAGTAATAATAGCAATAACGCTAACAAAAGCAGAGCAGAGGTGAAATACAAAACTATATGAGTTATATCACACGTGAATAGGAAGCAGCATCAAGCAATTAATGCCAGAAATAAAAAAGAAAAAGAATACAAATACAAGATCTTACTAATTCTTTCATCATGCGCAATAAAAGATATATCAACCGTAATCCCAGTTGGCATGCACATGTAATTGCTACAGTACAACCAAGACAACCCACCAAACCAAATCATGTAGTCCAGCCTATTTATTGTTATAAGCCATTCGCACATCTACTCTGGGCAGGATTTGCTTCACACCCAGCAACTGTCAAAATGATAATCCCAGACCTGTAATCTGTAGGACTCAGTTTCCCAACAGTGCCACAGTCTGTACTTGCAGCTCTCTCCACGTGGACTCGGCCTGACATTCGTCTTCAGCGAGCACTTCTGCCTCGGCTTTTGATCTACTCTTCAATTACACCATGTAGCAATCATCTCCACATCCCAAAGATGGTGATTGAAGTTAAAAGGATTCACACTGATAATTTGCCAACACACTCGGCTATGTTAGGCAGCCGCATTTCAGAAAGCTGATTTTTAAGGGAGTTTACGACTTTGCTATTTCTGATCCTTTAATCTATAATTGCAGATATTTATTTTTCCGGTTCATTTCCATACCCTACAGTAGTATCTGTCCGTCTCGCATACTGTAACACACAGAGCTATAGACAGCACCGCGTGTTTTGGTTTATAATGACACCCTCAGCTTTACATGACAGCTAAGTGCTCTGAAATGTTGTCCCTGTTCGGAACATCCACAAACCTTCCGTTATGTGACAGGTTTTTCCAAAAGGTGCAAAGGTGAAGAATGAGTGACTTGAAATGTATTGAAAAACTCAGACTTCTTCTTGAGGGAAACACTGGAGGGTTTAACATATAGGCCTACTTACAACACATGACAGGATTAGCACCTTTGTAGGCATTGCATAAGGGCTATGATATGTGTGATCCTGCCACAGGTTCCCATGTTCAACTTTAAAGGAAAAATCTGTGGGGGTTTTTTTTCACGACATAGGTATTATTTTTGTTTCTTGACAACACTTGAAAATATTCACTTACAAGCTTATTCTGGAGATTTTTCAGCAAATGGAACGTGTTTGCATTGGTGTTGGGAAGGTATACTGCTTGTGACTCCAAAAATCTAAGACTGAAAGAACAGACTCCTCATATGCTCACAGTGAGAGGGTAGATCAACAAAAGAGCCATTTATTTCCGTACCTCTCACATGTAACCATCCTGTCCACCATTGTTGTGCTGTTTAATCCATCGACTAAATCTGTGGTGGATGTGCTCAATCCTCCATATCATCCACAGCCACCATTATTCTGAGCTGTTCTTATTTATAGTCCACTAAACATTGCCACCAACAGTTTTCACTATGGATAAAGGCTAAATCCATGGGATTAGGATGATTCAGCATTTCAAGTGTGCTTTATAAGGGCTTGCCGGGCATTAAACCAAAGTGTAATCAATGCAAAAGACAATACGGCTTTGGTTTTGGAGATTGCGAGGGATGAATCACGTGATGAACACTCACAATCTTTGCAATAATTAATGGACACTCAGTGTTTGTGCTTCTGAGGGGTGATGATGAGATTATTGACTTGACCACAAAGAGAGCAAAATCCTGGGCTACCGTAACTTGGATACTAATATTTTCTTTTGTGTGCCTGTTATTTATTGCAATGGATTAAGCAAGTTTTAACACAGAATCTAATTGAAATGGAGCATACAGGACAGGGCTCCACATTAAACTGATATTACTGGATAATTTCCATGTGTATTGTACACTGTATTTGTGTTGCATATTATTTCACACAGGCAAACCTTACCAATGTATGTCAACGGATCAACCCCTTCATTTTTTTTCTTCTTTACTCTTCCCTCAATGTAGCCCTTAACCTCATCCATCAACGTGTTGTAACAGGTTCTCAAGAAAAAGTGAGGAACAAATAAGGTGGAGCATTGTTTTATAGTTTGAAGAATAAACCACCTGTGGCAGTCTTTTGTCATTTGTGAGCTGAGAATATTCTCAAGGCCTCAAGGATGACGTTGAGACCTGCTTTGAAGTTTCAGAGGAGCTTATTGTGAGAGATCGGAACAACCACTCCAATGCGCCTTGGGTTATTTATCCAACTAAAGACTGGTATTTTCAAGAGTATTACAGGATGACAATACAAGGGGAAAACCTAGAAAAGAGAGATCAGAAAACCTTAAACAAATTAGGAATTTGTAACCCATTAAAAAATCTGCTTTTGTGTGTAGAGACTCCAGCAGATTAGTGTCCCAGCCCACCTGGGGTTGAAACGCTCTTCACATCTTTAAACATCTCAAAGAAAGTTCCTCTCAAGTGTTTGGCATTTCTCATGGAAAATTGCATGGCACAACAAAGAATCAAAAGGGGAGAGACCAACTCAGATGTCAGAGACTTGACCCTTGACACTCTGTGGCTGCAGTGGGCAGCCAATCAGAGTCTGCCATTGCCAAAGAGGAAGCCTATCATTTTTCCTCTTAGATTCAAAAAATAAAATAACTAACAAGCATGTTGATTTTTCTTCCACTCATCCATGTATTGATGTTACTACTTGGTTGTTACTGTCAGGGGAATGCTAGCAATTGGAACACATGTGTTGCTGGTCTCTTTGTGGCTGTGAAGCTATGGATTAGCACTGACGAGCGTTGGATTACAGGGTCCCTGCTGGGATGTCAAAGGGCCACGCTGGCTCCTTTCACCTCCGCCCTCAGTGGAGCAAAGCATCAGTGGCAGGGGTTACCTACCATCAATGATTTGCTTCAAGAAGATCAGAAGGCCTTTTCAGCATTCAGGGTCACTATTGACCTGCAGCAGGCCCCCATTCCCATGAATTACGCCCCAGTTATATCTTGGCGAGCCCACACAAAAGGATCCCCCATAGAAATCTGGATCTAAACAATGGAGGTTATAGGCTCAACGAGAACTGCCATGCAGTTTAGAGCTTTGACCACAGGGAAGTGAGGCATTGTGTGCATACAATACAAAGTGGCAGCTCTCATTATAGAACAGATACAAGTTTGTAGCAGAACTAAAATGTATCAATGGTGGAAATTATAAAAGTGAAAAAGTAAAACAAATGTTTACTAAAGCAACAGAAAAATTTACTTGCTTTGAAAATGCTATAACTTGAAGAAAACATGCAGTATGTGTTTGCTAAAAGCATAAGCACTTTCCAATTAGAATAAATCTTATCTACAGTCTCCATATGATATTATACATTACAATCTCCAGTTAAGCTACAACAGACAGGAGAGCTCCGTTGGAAACCAGACCAAAACTTGGTTACAATCCAGAGATATATGTCTCACCTTTAAAATGGGAAAGTTGCTGATGAACATGAAGATGGAAATAGTCAACATGAGGATTTGCAACAGGCTAATGCTAGCCACCATAACACCTGCTTCTGGAGAGGCTCAGGTCAACGTGGACAAATTGCTGCTGGGCATGAAATAGAGGGTAATTTCCAAACTCTCGCTGACTGTGGAACGACATGACAAGACTATTCAACAAATGGAAACGTTGCTGACTGATATGCAAAACAGACTAATTAGTATCCAAGTCCACTGTAACCAAACAAAATCTGGACAGTTTTAACAGGTTAAAATAACTTTAGTTAAAGGTCTGTAATCTGTTTTTGAAGCATTTTTTTGTCAAATTTGTTGAAATTCTCGTGACAGCCAAACAGCTATCCATAAATCAAAGAGTTAGACCATAAAATCTGGTTTCTGTGGCTGTGACCAGCGAGCGCTGGTTATCTCATCACAACCGTGGACTCCGGCAGTATTCAGCCTGCCTGCTGACTGCAGACCCTGCCTTTAAGGTCTGCACCCCGCAGAGACATGGCTGAAGGGTATTTTTGGGCCAGGCGCCTTTCCCATTCCTCACATCATCCTTCATCACAACTCTGTCTGCAGTGTGCCACCAAATGTTTGATGTTTTAGGATGAAACACTCTCTGACTCTCAGCCATTTTCTGATTTCACACTTCTAATGCTGCATTCATTTGATATAGCTCAGATTTTATCAAGACAAGGTCAATTTTATAAACAAATGTACAATTTCTGCTTTCATCGACTGCTTTAATATTTAAGTTTCGATGAACGGATGAATGACGACGTACTCATATTAAAACTCAATAAATATATCTAAAAGAATTCAGGTGCTTGCGTGCACGGCTTTGAATTGCATGACTTGTGGCTTTTTGCCAGATGTCCCAGAACACACCCGGCTAACAAGTAGCCTTCAAACAGCGAAGATGCCAGGGGAGGCTGTTCTTTTTTTTTCTCATGCTGGTGCGCTCGGCTGGACAGATAATTTTGGGATTGTAGCCAGAGATTTTTGAGGGAATATGAGAGGGCAACCTCCTGCAATCAGGCAGTGTCGGTGACCACTCGAGTGCAACGCAACGGCGAGCTGCCACTCAAGATGCCGCCAGATCATTCCTTAGAAGTAGACTCCTGATGAGTTGTGGATGTGTGTGTGTGTGTGTGTGTGTGTGTGTGTGTGTGTGTGTCTTTCATAGGCCCCAGGAAAAGAGTGGACAAGCAAACAGCTGCTACAGATATTTCCCTGGATGTGTTACAACCCACTGAGGAGACATGAGGAGGCAATAACTGGTCTTAAGTTAGTACTTTTAAACACCAAAATGACTTTCAATTTCTGGCTGACTAGAGCCACATTGCCTCAGTCTATACCCCTGTCATATGTAAAATCTACATAGAAAGATATTTATTTTCTAGAGACGTCTTATTTTTTGTTATGATTTCATATTTGATCCACATCCAGTTTTCTGCATGTCTAAGCATGTGTGTTAATGTTGACCATACTGGTCAGTTATGAGTAGTTGCAAGCCACTACTGCCCTCTATGTGTTACATAGGTAGCTACAGTCTCCTCATGTACTCTCATTTGAGCTAAATCAGCATACTAAACCATGCTACAGTGTGGTAGGGCTCTTACTGTGAATGCAGCTATAAATGTTCTACAAGATAGCGGTAAAACACATTTCAAGACAAAAGCTAATAAAATGCTGTACGCTCTCAGAAGGGCTTTCTTTATAAAAACACATTACACTGGCTCAACAGTGCTCCAGTTTGAGAGACTCCCTGCAGTGAACCCTCAATGTCCATCAGTGGCACACTGCTACAATCCTTGTATGGTCAGACAGTGGGTATACAGACATACATTGAAGCTCCTCTATTCGACCCTGATGCTGTGCCCATACCCCCCGTTGCTCCTCTCTGTCTCCCCAAGCGGGTCCTCCCATTCATTTGGCTCATTTGAATTCCAACATGGGAGACCTCTGATGAGCCGGGTGAACTGTTACACTGCACGACAAGACTGCTAATTAATCACAGCGACTGTACACATTGCCTCTGCGGTGTTGACTTGTGAACATAAATCTGCCAGTTTTCACATAATGAGTTGGATGCACCTGTCTGAGGCCGGTAATTACTCAAAGCGGCGCACGCAGACGTACATCAGAGGGTGTTTTGCTTTGGTGTCTTATTTTAGCTGTACAGTTAATTACTTAAGCCCAAGGCGTTCAGCCTGAAAAGTGGTATTCACAGAGTAGAGACGATAATAAGCACCAATTCAGTTTATGGAAGGTGAGTGGCAGCCTCCTTGCCGCACTTTGTTCTTATGCATTATCATACGATGGCGTTTTTATTGTACCTTGCTTGCTAACTTTTGCTACATCCAACTTAATTTTATTATTTTTTAGTATCCTGTATTATTTCTATATTCATATATAACGATGGAGAGAACTTGCTCTGAGAGGTAAATCACTGGCAATTTAACAGAAGCATAAAAAGTTGCTCTAAATGGTCACAGTTTTGGAGTATTTCCAAAATCCTAAAAGACATAAAGAATGTCCTCTGCAAAATGAAACAGTTGTTTTGATATTAGGAATATGCATCTACTGTATATTGATATTATCTCGCTATAATTATTATTATCTCGCTATCTCGATATTATTTCCATGCATAACTACACATTTAGTTTCCATTTGTTGTATAACCTCAGCAAGAAGATATGCCACCTCTGGCAACCATCTTTGTTGGAATCATGAAACAGTCTAAATTAGATTTTTTTCTATTGTGCAGCACAAAAAAACAAATATTCGAATCAGATAAACAGAGGAGTCTTTGAAGATCCCGCAGTACAACAACAAGCGTTTAATGACCTGAGTTTTTGAAAGACTGCCAGAAAAACAGACTTAGCTCTGTGGCACAAAAGTAATGGAGGAGAGGAGCAAACTGTGGCTAACAGCCTCCATCTCTCCCCTACTGCGTCTACTACCAGCTCTCATCTCATCTGTCCTTGTTTACCATGGAGGTTTTCTGGGCATCATATGACTTCCTCTGATCACTTCCTCCACCTGCAGCGTTTCTCCTTGGTGATTTAAGCCACTCTGGCACTTCTCCCGCCTCTTCCCTTGTTCCCAAACGGCGGGGGACCTCCCTTTCTGCTCTAACTCACAACCTTCCTCCCTCCTTCACTTTTCTTTCCTCGCGATCACATCCTCCCGCTCTCCTTCTTCCCTCCACTCTCACAGTTATTGTGTGCCCTCTCTTCTGTGTCTTCTCTTTGGTTTCCCTTTTCTTTCTTCACCATCTGTCTGTCTCTCTCTCTCTCTCTTTCTTGCTCTTTTTCTTTTTGCACACACTCACTGTCTCCTCCCGTCCTCCCTCCCTCCCTCCTCCACATCAGCGCACTCCATCTCCCAGCTCACCACAGGAGAGCCCAGAGTTTGGCCTTGCTCCCCGTCTCTGCGTGTGAACTGTGTGTGCGGTGTTGGGATCCTGCCACTAAGGTTAGAGGAGGCATGCAGGAGATGACACTTCAAAGAATCTCCTGTGCACAGGTGTCAGGGCTATCCCACATGCAATGACACACACACACACACACACACACACACACACACACAGCATTAGTCTGAGACCTTGGCAGCTTGTGGTTGCAGGTCACTGTCAAATGTGGAGCTTCTTTGAAGGTCCTTCAGGCACCAGGCAATTTCTCAGCATAACAAATATTACACCCAACTGCTCACCCCCTCTGGCTAGTGTTTACACCCTGATGTAGCACGTACACACACACACACACACACACACACACACACACACACACACACACACACACACACACAGAGGGCAGCCACATGGAACAGAGGTGCAGTCACTTTTATGAAGTCACACAGATACACACAAACGACCACCTGCAATTACACAAATCATTTTACAAACACAAATGCACCCACATAAATAGATATATATATATAAAACATGTTTAAAGAAAAACAACCACTGATGAGTACTCATTAAGCTCATAAATTCAGGGTTATGTGTTTGTGGGAGCCTGTATCAGGAATAAGGGGAAAACACACTCTTGGCCACCACAGTTGCAGTAATGGCTCTCATTATGCTCCTCCATACAAAAGAACTTAATTGCAGTTTGTTTACACATGCGGTGAAGTCTCCTTTTCATGTAATTCAGAACATGTGCATGCTTTGCCAGACGACACAAAAAGTCCATTAGGGGAGAAGGTTTATGACTCACTAAAGCATTACAAACGAGATTCTGTTTTGCGAAGAGTGTCACGCCTGGTGTCATCCACCTAGCCTAAAAACATATTACACAAGCCTGCGTGGGACACTGGACTCTCGGTTGAGATCCTCTCGTGTACACTGCACGCGGATAAACTCAAAATGACGCTCAGCTGTGAAAAATCATATAAAATTCGCTTGTCGTCATCAAGACTCATCAAGATTCTCCTCAAAAATCAAATGTGACATTAAAAGATCGTTTCTGTGTGTGCTGTTAGTGGTGAAGCATTAGTGACGGCCATGTGCTTTGGGTCAGTGTTTCCGCAAACTTCATACTGTCTGCCATAAAACAATCACACATACTGATATTATTAAAAAATATCATCCGTTTGTAATTACATTTTGAAATGGTGTTTCCCTCTATTTGTAGCTTCACATAGTTTCCAGATGACTCTGGATGGTTTATCTGAGTTTATATATCACTACGTATGTGTTTGTAATTTTTGATATGTTATTAGTCCAAAGGATCTTACAGTAAATGCATGAAACAGAGCTACATGTCATAAAATAGTGTACCTTTATCAAGGAAAGTTGACCATTGTCGGCCATGTGAATATTAACAGAGAAACTCAAATAGGTAAAAACTAGATTTAATCTTTATTCTATTTCAATCTGTTTTGTGCACAACATTTTCAGCCGTGCTATCAGCGTGGCTCTTTGACGGTCGCTTCATCACTCTGTTCCAGACTGAAGTATCTCAACAACTATTGGATGGACTGTCATTAAATTTGGTTTTGACCGAATACCTGCAAAGCTAAACCTAATGACAATCCCATCAGCCTCAGCATTGCAGCAAAAGTTGGCATGCTACCACGCTAATCAAAGACCTTGAACATGGCAGACATCGTACCTGCTAAGCATCAGCATGTGTCGGCATTGTCACTCTACCTTTAGCTCAAAGCTCCGCTGTGCTTGAAGAGGCTACAGTCTCACAGAGCTGCTAGCGTGGCTGTTGACTCGTGTCTCATGTCTCTGGCTGGTTTTAGTGTTTGAATTCAGTTGTGATTTCACTCAAAATATTTTGTCATGCTCAGTTTTTAAGTATATTAATTTTCACACACACACACACAGACAAACACACGCAACTCATCACCCCGCCTGTGCAGCCAGACAGACAGGCCCTCCAGTCCACATGGAACTGATCACAATTCAACAAACACAGCGTAAATAGCAACTAACACACCATAAACAGATCAAGTATTGCTAGAACACATAGAGAAAAAAAGGCAGCCTGAGCATTTTAGAGCAGATTTGTTTGCCAATGTGCCAGTGGTGTTTGACACAGGTTGGGTTTGATGAGGTTGTTTATTTCACGCAGCTTGAAGGTTTGAAACGAGAGAATAAGTTTTTATCTTGTGATGTGTCTGCTGTACTTGCTCAGTGAGTGAATGTACAGTGTTGTCTGGTTCTTACCTGCTTCCCTTCAGCCAGCGGTACTACCCAGGAATCCACATCCATGGGGGTACGAACAGACCAGGTGCTGCCAACAGAAAGAGAGAAAAGCGGAGGGAGAGTGATGAAGGAGCAACTAAAAGCAAAAGAGAACAACCTGTAAAAAATGCAGAGTAAGTGATGCAGTATTAAAGTATAAAACCCCCTGAAGTTGATCAGAACTTTGGAATTGATATCGGTATTGAAGTGCTTTGTGAAGCTGTGTTTGTACTCTTACTTGTACTAAATGTATGTGATAGCTACAGTGACTTTACACATTAAGATTTTACATCCACACATGAGATCATCTTATAAAATGCAATATTGTAGATTAATGCATCACTGCTGTTAACCCAATGATGTAAAATACGGAATAACATTCCTTGAAAGGGGCCATTCTGCATAATAAGCACTTTTGATACTCTAAGTACATTTTGTTGCTAATACTTGGACACATTTGCTTAAGTGACATTTTGGATGCAGGACTTTTGCTTGTAAAACCACTGTGCTACTTTTCCTCAGGTCGCAGATGGGAATAATTCCTCAATATGTTGAGCAAAAAATGATGATCCTGTATCACATGATTTTTGTTATCAAATACAGCCTGACATATTTTAGTTAAGGCTAATCCCTGTGAAATAAGAAATTACAGGCACAGATATTTATAAATATCACATTCTCACAAACCCTGAATCTCTTTCAAAGAGTGAGTTCTCTCTGTTGTCCACTAGAGGGCGCCATCATATTACAAGCACGAGGTAAAGCTCAGGATCTCCGTCTCCTTTTCTGTCTTTCTGTTTCTCTTTCTGTCCTTCAGTGAGTAACTAAACACTAAAACATAAACACAACACACAGTGACCGTCATAGTAATGCGTTGTGCTCTTCCCGACACCACACTGCACCCATCACACTGTCACTGTTTGTATTTCCGCATTGAAGGTGGGGACTTTTAGTGGGACAGGCCTGCGGTGTTACGTTTAGGGAAGTTGCTCAATAACGGAAAGACACATTTTACTCAACTGTGAGGGAACGATCAGTTTCTTAATGCTCCGCTCCCGTGGGTGGACTCGATGGAGGATACTTAACACCCATGAAGGCGCTGAAAGTCGTTTGTCATGTCAGTATAACTGCTGCATGAAACCCAAACTCAGGTTGTGTCAGTGTTTTTCTCCTCAATGAATAATTCAGTAACTTCCGCTACTTACATCCGCAACCTCAGCTACAGTGCACGGCGCAAGTTGTCCGATTTTTTGGACCCTCAGGACAGGTGGAAAGATGTTATTGTGTCGATACGGAAGCCGAGTGGGGAGCAGTACTCTCAGCGCCATGTGAGGTGGGTGATAAACAAGCTGACAAGCTGACATATTTATTCTTCTCTCAAACAGTATCGGTTAAAATTGATTAAACACACTGTCTGTCTGTCTGTCTGTCTATCTTCAGGAGATTTGAAGGTCTTGTTGTTCAGGGTAAAAGTCCCACCCTGGAGCTGCTGGCTGACTGGGGGACCACCAACAGCACAGTGGGTGAACTTGTGGACATTTTAAGGAGTCACAAGTTACTGGCTGCTGCTAGTGTCCTGCTACCTGGTATGATTCCTAAAAGTGATCATCACACACTACATGATAGGCCTACAACCCTAACTAAAGTCAGTGGTAATAGTCTGTAATATGTGACAGCATTCTCATAATCTTTGTTTGGCTTATACATCTCTCTATTATGTCTCATGGCTCAGACTTAATTAGTAAATTAATGTTAATTACATTTATTTGTCAGGGACTTTGTACTAAACAGAATAATAATCTCATACAAAAGAAAAGAGAAGCTTTGTGTCAGATTCGGCTGCAGGTAAAAACAAACATAACCAGGTCATGATGTGGGCCACGCCTCACTAAAGGCCAAGACATCAGTGTATCAATCAATAACATGTAAAACTGCAACAGCAAGGAGTTGTTAGTGATAAAGGTATTGGTAAAGCTTAACCACCACAAATATTAATAGCTTTGATTATTGACCAGGGAAAATAGTGAAACACGTGTAGATTACAGAGTAGCAATCAGAAAACAGACTTTCTGTTTATGTGTCATACAATGCTTCGTATGAGATAACAGCATGACATACTGTAATATCACATAGGAATTTAGACTTGTAGCAGTTGACATTCGTAATAATGAATCAGATCATTTCTGCATGACACTTATCATGTATTTTATAAACAGAATAATTCTATTAACAGAAATATACAACATAGATTCTTCCTTCTTTGTCGCTGTGCGTCATCCATTTTTAAAGAATGCTCCATTAAGTGCTCCATATCAACAAAATAACTTATTCTGGTATATGTGGTCCAGACGCAGTGGAAGAGGTGGTCTCAGCAGCGCCACAGAGGGTCTCTCCAGCAGTAGAAACATACAGCGCCCTCCCGACTAGACCACTGGAAGCCACAGAGACACATCCACCACCCGTCAGCTCTGCTGCGCAGCCACAGCCTCTACTGGAGAACACTGAACCAGGCCACACAGATGGTCACACCTTTTCCTCCTTCGAATCGACTTAATCCTCATTTTAAGCTGATTTTCCCATGCTAACCCACACAGAGGCTAGAATGAAAATGAATTTTACAAACCTTATGCGCATGATTTGACTTTAATTGAAATATAATATCCCTCTCGTGTGGGGAATTTGCACTGCATTTGGGTCGATAAAACATAATATGAACTACTTCTAAATAGGGTTCGCTGACTCGGATGCTTTACTTCAGTAACAGACTCATAACCACCATCTAAATCTACTCTACTACAAGTAAAAGCCCTGCATTCAAAATCCAAAAGTAAAAGTACTTGTTATGTAGAAAAATGACCTAAGTAGCCTATGCCATTTAAAATACTTTATACATCGTTGTGAAGGTTAATTAGTAACAGTGGATCTTATTTTTATAAAACACTAATGTGTTTTGTGTGTAGATTCTAAATCGGCACAGTATCCGGTTACTACAGTCCTCAAATGAATATGAAGAAGTAATAAAAAAATACAGTATTTCCCTCTGAATTGTAGTGAAGTAGTGAAGTACAATAAAATGGAAATACTCATAGTCACTCATAATTGTAATAATTGTACATGACTAAGGTTATGTTCCACCTCTGTGAATGATGCTGTTCTATCTTAGTTCCTCACATCTTGATTCTCCACAGAATTGTGATTTTACAGAATTGACCAGCAGGTAGCAGTAATGGGGCCTTAACCACTAAAGTTATTGTGGCCCTTCTCTGTGCTTCCCTCATTAGGTTTCTCCAGTTTCTTGTACAATGAGCTGATGAAGATTACCGGTAACTTTGATGACCGTCCCATATCAGACGGTGGCAGCAGACTCGGAGAGGGAGGCTTTGGCACTGTGTACAAAGGCCTGGTGAATAACAAACCTGTTGCAGTGAAAAAACTCAGTCCAGTAAGTGAAAATATTTTCATGCCAGTGTCTCTCTTCTCTTGTGGATCTTGTAACGCAGTCACAACACAAAATATTCTCTCATGTAGATGGATGACGTCTCCCTGGACGAGCTGCGAGTCCAGTTCCACCAAGAGATCCAGACTCTGAAAGTGTACGTCTCGTCTGCTGTCTGCCTGCCCGCTAATCAGTTTCCTTTTGATTGACTCACAGCCACCTCATAACCATTATATTTTATAGGCCAGAGCAGACAAGCTGTTTCTGAAGCAGGAATCTTAATCAAAGTGATGAAACTGGAGAACGTTTCTCATTAAATTAGTTTTTGGAAAAGCATGCTGTAGTAGTGGGCCACCAACAAATGTCTTTAGATTTAATAGATACTTATTTAAGATACTTATTATTTAGCAAGACTCCTTAAATATTGAACAATTTCTTTAAGCCCAACATAGTTTAACATGATGATTGACATATTTGCAAATGCAGGTCTGGTTTGATGACACTGTTTGTTCCACAGGTTGAAACACGAGAACTTGGTCGACATGGTTGGGTTTTCCTGCGACGGACAGCACCCATGTTTGGTGTACGCCCTAATGGCGAATGGTTCTTTGTTAGACCGACTAGCTTGCTTGGTAAGCATCATCTACACTACAGACCTGCCTTGCAGTATTAGTGCGTTTGCTCAGATGATTTAATCGAATGCTTTTTGTCCTGTCCAGGATGGAAGTCCTCCACTGTCCTGGCGACAGAGGTGTGTGATAGCTGAAGGGACAGCAAGAGGCTTGGAGTATCTGCACAGCAACCATCATGTCCATAGAGATGTTAAAAGGTACACACAGTGAGGTCTTTCCTCATTATCAATGCCCTTTAAATCATCTTTTTTCTTAAAGGAATAGTTCAGCATTTTGGGAAATATGCTTCATACATTCTTGCCTATAATTAGAGAAAACACACTCTTACACTTCATGTGTGCTTCATACATTTTGGGCATGTTTCCCAAAATGTAGAACTATTGCCTGACATGAGCATAAAGATCTGAATGTATGAATCAGATATATATTCATATATTGATATTTCAATACTCCTTTTGCTCATAATCTATTTTATTTCTTGGCAGTGCGAATATTCTGTTAGATGAAAAATTTGTGGCAAAGATCTCAGACTTTGGGCTGACAAGAGCATCGGCCAAGCGGACATCAACAACCATGATGACGGAGAGGATTGTGGGGACTCGTGCGTACATGGCACCTGAGGCGCTGAGAGGAGAGATTACACCAAGATCTGACGTCTTCAGCTTTGGAGTGGTATGTTCTCTGCATCCAGATACATGCACAGATGGGGACGCTATGTCAGAAAAAGTAAAAACTGCACCTGTAATGTCAAATATAGAACACAACTCAGCGGTTTACTTGGGCGCAAGGTCCTCCCAAACTACTGACACATACATAATTTCAGCAGATAAACATTACAGCATACGTCTTGTCTCATGTATCGTCTGTCATTATTTCCTACAAAAAAATTCTGAATAAGTTTAGCGGCACAGCTGTGCTGTATTAGTAGCTATAAATGTCACACATATTATCCATTGTATGACATTGGTTGAATGATTTATGGCATCAGCAGTGTATAAAACTGCCTGACCTTCCGTATAGTGCAGTATATCCAGCTTATATGTCTTATTAAGACGGACAGCTGTGGAAACACTACAGTGTTTGTGAACCTGCTTGGCACATAGTAGGGTAATAAAGGTTTTCTGTCGTCCTGAGCCATGTGATTAACCCCATCTCTCTGCCATCTACAGGTGTTGTTAGAAATATTGTCTGGACTCCCGCCAGCCGATGAAAACCATGAGCCACAGTTCTTGGTAGGCAGCACAAAAGAGGCTTTCACTGCGTATCTGTCAAGCTACAGTTTACGATTACAGCTTATTAAAGACTTTGCATTTAATTACCAAGGACACATTATCAGTTAGCAGTCATTAAAGGGTAATTGAAAGGATTTGAGCCAGTTTCATTTGTGCTGATCACACGCTGAACAATTTCTGTTCAGATGGCAATAAAATCCACATTTTTCAAGCGTTTGACTTTTGAAACCAAGTTCCTTCAGGACGATAAAAGCATTGATACTAACTAAGCAATGTTGTCCTAAAGTCCTGGCTTTTAAAGTTTATCTGTAGTGTGATTTTATTTTTTTCCCCTCCCTCACCCTCCTAGATGGAGATAAGGTATGATATCGATGATGAAGACGAGGAGCTGACTTTGCAGGACTTCTTGGATAAAAAGATGGGAGACTGGGAGCAGAGCCAGGCGGACAGTATCTACTCTTTGGCCTGTAACTGCCTCCACGATAGAAAAAACAGACGGCCGGTCATCAAACAGGTACAGGGAGGAAAGGCGAACAGTAATATGCAGATAGTTATGTTAGTTAAGCTACTGTGTTGTCATCTGTATGACTTTTTATGTGTCACCTTTAGCAAAATACCTTTATTATCAGTATGCATGTTTATGTAAATAAAGGAAAATGCCACTTGGTGCAGCAGTGTGGCCCAATGATTTGTTTTTATAGGTATATATAGGTTTACAGGTTTGTGACACACAGAAATAATCTTTGTCAGCCTTTAATAACACTGCCAACTTTTGTTAGTGCGATTTGTAAGCAAAGAAATGTTCCTGTAAGGAATATGTAAAAGTTAAAATACGAAAGCTTGTGTATTTTTACTAAGAGACCGTTGATTTTGGTCGTTAATATTAAATTTTACCTCAACAGGTCCTGGCGGAGCTTAAAGGAGTTGTCAAAACGCTTCACTTGAGTGAAGCGTAGCATCAGAGAGAAGACACAGGATTTCTGAGCCCGATTTCATTTCCTCCTGAACAGAGTTTGAGCAATTAATGTTGCTTTTTTTTTTTTAAATTTCAAATTATTTACTATATTTTTGACAAGCATGTAGCTTCTTATTTTACAGCTGCTTAACTGTTACATTAATACTGCAGCATTTTATGTCAGGTTTGATGGCTTAATATTCTGAAAAGCTGAAAACTATTTGGCATGAAAACAATCTTGCCCCAATGTTTTTATCATGTATTTATTGTGAAGACAGTTAAAGGAATAAAATGACTGAAGCAGAAAATGTATGATTTAAATATTTTATTTTTCTTCTTTAAAAGAAAGATTTGTAAGAAAACAAATAAGACCAAACATGATTTTCCTTTCTATTATAATGACACTGTATGAATATAAAGGGATTTTCCCTTCAAACATGAGGTGAGCGTAGTAGTTTGCCTAATATTAATCAGTAGACCAGTGGATGTGGCAACATTTTGATCAAGGTACTTAACAGTATTCCCTTTCCTATGCGCTTGCTTGGATTCCTTATTGTATGGGAACAAGCACAGTTTGATTAGCTTCCTCTCAGTGAAATATGAGATGTATTGACGTAATATTTCTGGAAGCCCCTGTTCTTTCCACTGTGATCCTCACCGACACTGACAATCACCAGAACGGACCATCACACAGCTACAATATGTACATTTACAGCACTTGCATAGAAAAATAAGTTTCTCAGCAGATGATTTTTCATGTAAACCACAGTTATATCAAAAAAGAAGTCAATTTTCCAATATAAAATGCACTGTTAAAATGAATCAATAGACACAAGTGGGATAATTATATCTTTTCTGCTTTGGAGCACCTCATTGTGCAAACAGTAGGAGACAAATGTTCAACACATTAGACACAAAAACATTAATTGACACAGACGAGGAATGCAAGTTAAGAATTTGAGCATTTGTGAACTAAAAATGGGGAAATTATATAGTATTGGCGCAAGTTCACATTAGTCGCACTAACATTTTTGAAGTCTCAGAGCTGGCAATAATGGAAAAGTTTGATTTTGTTTGGGTCTTTTTGAATCACTAAGTTAATTTTTTCAATGTACTAACATACATAAATATGCTTCCATTTGGCAAGCTACAAATGGAAATTCTGAAGTGTGTCGCTGCTCAGTTGTCCTTGGCGTGCATAGTTGGGTCTCTGGTGAACTTTGTGGGAATCTGAAGTTGTCTTATTCTTTTAAACAAGCGTGTCAAATATGATTTTCCCCATCACAGGAATGTTCCACTGTGGAACGTGCTCAAGGTGGAGGTGGTGGTTGGGTGCTGAGGTCTGTTTAATCTTCCTCCTCTCCCTCTGTGGGTCGTTGGATGATGCGGCGGGCACCTCTCTTCCCAGCAGGGCCTTTAGGCTTGGCGAAGGCCTGCTTGTGTGCATGCTGCTTGGGATGCACCTCCTCGTATAGGAAATCACTGGTCAGTTCATCTCCGTTGTCAATCTCCAACTGGGAAAACAGACAAAAACATCATATGACCGTGAGCATGGACATGCGTCCACCTATTAGAAATATCATTTTAATTCTGTATGACCATACTATATAAATTACCTCAAAAGTACCATTTAAAACTCTGAAAACTCATTTTCTGAGCTCTAAAACAAATAAAAATTGCTGTCATAATGAGCCCCGCTCTGTTCAAACCACTGAGGAAAGCATACTTATGGTAAGTACTTTTGTACATAAATGTAGATATTTGAATCAAAATGTGTTGGTAGTGCCACCTCGGATGAAACTAAGGCTGCAGCTTTCGATTATTTTATTAAAAATCTGTCAGTTATTTTCTTGTTTAAATAATTTAGTTTTTTTAAATAGGCAGAAAACTGCGTAATAACTGTCTGTTCAAATGTCCCACAGCCAAAAGAGGTGTATTCTAACCTAAAATGAAAAATGCAATTGTTGCAGCTCTAGATCAAACCACACCAACATGGTTGCGATAAAGCAGATAAGCTGAGTTTGCAAGTGTTTAACTATGAATAAATGATATCTAATGTTTTTTTCATTCATATTTTGGAGAAAGATTTTAAAAAAACAAATTGCTTTTGTCATTGGCATTCTTTTATCATATGAATAGTTAATTACCTTTTTCTCAATCTCAATTTGGAGATTGTTTTCCACCATGTCGACCAAGGGGTTTTTGCAGCTGGAATAAAGCATCCTCTCTCGGATGCTACACTTGTACCCAGGCATAGAATAAATGAAGACTGAGAAGGAAAAAAAAAACAATGAGAGGAGCGAACAGAAGTAACCAGTCAGAGCAGCATAAAAAAAAAAACAACATGTTTAGACAACAGTGTGTCAACTGTTCATAAATGTCTTCACCTGTGGACTCTAAGTAATCGCCTTCGTGGGAATGTTTGTAGAGGAAGAAGTGGTAGCGTGCGGAATCTTTAGGGATTCTCATTGGCAGGTCTTTCAACTCTGTTGGCTCAGTGTTGCACAGCCGAATCACCTCCTGATCAGGGTCTACTTGCTGTTGACAAAGGAAATGAAAAGTTACTATCAAAAGGTGTTGGTATGTGCTTCTGACCACAAAGTCTCCCGTTGGTCTCAAATGTGTCTGAGTGAAACATCTACTGAGCAGTTGCTGGTGTGCTGATCGGCAGTCAAAGGTAAACCTTCAATTTATCGATAGAACGAAACATGCTGCTTTCTCAAAAAGCCTTTAGGACAACAAACAAACAGGAGAACTGAGACAAAGCAGCAGCAGCGCCACAATTACTCCTTTGTACTTTGCACTCATCTGATCTTGTGACGTGAACCCTTTGAATTTCAATGAGGGGAACAAAGACTTTTTGGGCAACATGAGAGGCTCATTGTGTCTGTCTGGAAACAACTCCTGACCAAGAACATCTCTATCTCTCCAAACAATATATAATGAAAGAGAGAATTGATTTGCTTATTCAAATGATTGATCCCTCAAAGATCAACTCTTCACTAATGATTTGCTTTTAAGACTCACCAGTTGTACGTAGTTGACTTTTTTCTCCCTGTAACGTTCGAGTGCTGCAACAGCGTCTTTGTGAATCGGGAAGAACACTCCCTGCAGAGTCTGATGCTTGGTGTCCACGCTGATGTCCGTCTGCACCTGAACACACCATTAAACCAAAGGCACTTTAGCTTTCAATTGTCCCGCCACAGCCACTGTGAAACACTACATTAATTAACAACAATTACGGCAATGAGGTACTTAATTTGCTTGATCAGCGTATTACTAAGCAAATATTTAATTTCAAGTGGGTGGTACTTATAGGAGTACATTTAAAAACAAAAAGCTAATAATAGGCATATATGCAGAAACATGCTCTGACAAACAAATGACTGAATCTAAAAAGAGAACCTGTGATACATAGTAAGAATGCAGTTTCTAACATGTTCTTTACTTAGCAGCAATGTGTCTACATACACTCATACTCGTCCACACACCACATGACCATATTATGCTGACATGCTGTTGACATTATGTCATCATGCTGACAATCATAAATTACAGGCAGGAAAAGCTCTCAAATTCAGTCATATGAGGGGGAAAAAAAAAAAAAATCAATATTCTTTCAGGAGCATTAAAAGGTTTCTCCTGATGATTTTGGTGCCGTAATGACATTTAGTTAAGTGACATAGAATCAATATTCTTCATTTTAGTCATCAGAAAGTAAAAGGGTTTACAAGTGCAACAAGCCGCTTGAATTCTGGAGCACGATGATTACAGATGAGGTGCTTGTATCGGAAGTGACACGGCGCCTCCACGAAATCACACAGAAAACTGGAAATGCTGGGGGGGGGGGATTACACTGATGGATTGCATCTATTTTTAGAGCCCTGTTCCCACAAAATGAAATGCCGTGCAAACATGATTGAGCCTTCGATGTAGCTACCTCGCATACCAAAAAGGATTGCGGCTCTTTTATCCATCTGCTTAGTAAAAGGCAGACAGTCCCCAATGATAAATATTCCAAAGCCTCTTTTTCATCTAGGCGGTACAGATTAATGGTATATTATCTTCTTTCAACAGCTGGTCAAGTGGGACAAGCACAAACCTCACTTCCCATTTGCTGTGCTGCTTCTAATTGACCATAGAGGGACTGCACTACTCAGAGCACTTCCATATATGGTAAAAAAGACAGTTCTTGTTTATGTGGCTGACTGGAAGGGCAGCAATTACATTAGCATGTTTCTCCTGGAAATCAAAGTGCTTTTTTTTAAATTTTTTTATTTTTTAACTTCGACTTTAATGGAGTCTACCTGACCCAGCCCTGAAACCTTTCACAACAGCAGTGCAAATACTGCTGGAGTCATTAACAGCGTGCTATGGATATCATATTACAGTATTTCTCCATCTTATTACTGCAAACAAAGGGAAAGCACGGTGATACAGCTCACCTTTGCCGCATGCAGAATCACTGCCAAGTAATCAAAGTCACACAGCATTTACATTTGCATGTTGCTCACTCCATGTGGAAATAATAGATGTGAACACTCATGAAGAACTTCTCTTTAACCACTGTGCTGGTTTGGCTGAATGGGATTTTTTTTATGGAGCTGTGGCTGTGAGCTGTACGGGCCTAATAGATTCATCTCTGCCAACAATCTGCTGTTCTAATGCATCAGCATCTTTGCACTGTGTTGATACTGCCGGGCAAGCATATGCACACTTGCACTGCTGCTGACCTTGTGCTGTTTGGAAGGATGCATCGCTGGCCTTCATTGATACGCCACACTGTTTCTGGTGGGATTTGCATCTCGCACACAGGAGGTGTGACTAGGAGGAATACTGCTGTGAGCTGAGGTAAGCTATTTTTGTCCCCACCGAAGCCACAAATGTAAGGATGACATAGTGTAATCCCTTTTCAGAACTGAAACACAGAACAAGCCTAGTGGATGCCCACTTCAGAACATATTCAAGCCAAACAACTTATCAACAGGAAGCGGTGCCTGGTGTACGCAGCCGACGTGATGTGCACCATTTGTATGAGTTTGCTCGTGTGTGTGTGTGCTTCACCTCGTTTAGTTTAATTTGTCTCAGTTCCTCCTCTGCAGCAGTCAGGGGCAGGGGGGCAGCCTGTGAGGTCAGATGTTTCCTGTATCCACTGAGATTCAAATCATCCTGGGACCCAAATAACAGTAGAATCACACATCACACAACCATAAAGACTGACTCACTTATACATCAGTAGCCACAATCAACTGAGACTGAAGCTTAACTTGTGTCAAACCGGCCTCTGAGGGTTCTGACTGAAGCTTCAGTCATAAAAGAGCTTTTCACTTCACTTGTGTTTGCAGTTGTAAGACCAACCTTTGCTGTGGCGAAAATCTCATCCTTGATGTGCCCGCCTCCAAACTCTTTCTTCAGTGTGGCTCTGGTAGCAGCGTATAACATTTTATGTCGCACCTGTTGAGAGTATGACGAAAAGTGAAGTTATCATTTAGACTTGAATTTTTTTTAAATTTATTTTATTATTATTCATTATTTTTTAACATCATGTTATATGGTTAATTGTAAAGACAGGTCTGAATCTCAGAATCTGGTCTCAAAAGTCTCAGTTTGCATCACTCGCCAAAGTCCATCAAGTGTACCCTTTGGGTAAAAAACATGCAGTTCTTCCCTCATGAGCAAAACCAAATTTTTGGTCATTTTGAAAACTGCGTTGTTTACATCCACGCTTACATGCTAGCTATCTTCCTCCTCCCTGCCTTTGCAGATGAGTTGCTACGTTTCTTAGCGTCGACGCCACCCGTAGAATCAAACCTCACTTTGTCTGGCACAAAACAAATCAAAATACACTCCACCAATGCAGCTAAGGCAGCAGCATGCACTGGTTGTGAAAGGATTTTGCAACTTCCAGGCAAGCCTCAACCTGAAGCACTCTGCTTTGAGCTAGAGGGCAGGAATGTTAAGCTCTGTTATGTCTTTAGAAAAGTGAATTCGAGCTCAGTTCCACCATCTAGTTAGAATGCTACAAATATCCTGCATGGCACTTTATTTTGGAGCTGGCCTCTCCTCGCAACATTCCTCTTTCCGCTGCTACAGAAGCAACATTTGTATGACTATTTGTCATGGCTATTTTGAATCACTGTAACTCATTAAGTTTCAGTTGAAGCAAATGACAACGACTTAGGTGGCAGTAGGGTGAGTGTAGAATGTGCCAAATGCAAAACACATTTGAACAATAGGGAAACAACACAGCAAAATAAGTCTATATCACCTAAAAGCACTAGGAGGGGGAAGTCAGAGATGAGAGGTTCAGACTAAGCACTGGGTTATTTGGAAGGCAACCAAATCTATCCAAATTTAGATTTCGCTTAGGAAAAATGAATGCCCTGTTGTCCACGTTTACACCAGTATGCCTTGATGTGGTAACCCCACCCATCTGACAGTCAAAGCACAGGAGGCCGAATGCCCTCAAGTATGGAAAGCTCCTCATTAAAGCCAGCCTGGGCTTGGTTTTCTTACAGTAGACTTGTCCGGTGACCAGGCCAGGAGGATCCACTCGTAACCCTGGTTGTTAGTGGAGTCCAGCCGGTACAGAATATAGCAGGGCACGTCCTCCTCGATGAGGGGCAGCACTAAGGAATCATACTCCTGGTCCCATTTCTTTGATGCTTTCCTGCTGGAGCCCAGAGTCAGCTGCTCTGGAAAGCAGATGTGTGCAACAAGAATTTCAGCAGTGCTTGCATTTGTTAGTCATGTTGACATTCTAGTGTCAGCCTTTGCAGAGGTTTGGATTTCTTGGCGGAAGAAGCTATAAACAAACCGTGGGACTCTGGGACATTGCTTACCATCCTCGATGACGATCTTTAAGACTCGATATTGGTCTCCGCTCCTGGCACTGGCAAAGATATCCTTCACATCATTACCCGCTGAAAAAAAACAGAGACAAGGGGTCAGTCTCTTACTGTGTTCAACAGACGCTTGCTTTACAACATCACACTCTTGCCATCGCGGCCATTTCAAAATAGCCAGATGTTAGATATTCTACAAAGTACATAACTATCTTCTTATTTCGCTTTGTTAACATATAGCTCAGCATCTAGTATCCCCTATATTTTGCAGAAATAATATTATATTTTGAGTCAAGTAGAAACTCACTGCAAATACTGTATTTTTTGTCATGATAACCACAGGGTTGTTTGGTTTCCTACAGATGTAACTGAAGGCTGACCTCCTATGACACAATAAAACAGGTGTCCAATTTCCATTTGAGCCAGCGTCTTTACAATTTAGCAATGACTCCGCGGCTCTTCATTCTACTAATCCTGCCAAAGCTGGAGAACAAGTTCAACTACAAACACATGCATGATTGCCTGTTTTCATTTTGAAGATACATTATGCTGATAGGTAGAACTACTTTCTCTACAGATACTTGATCATAGACAGATAAGTATAAATGGAGCAGCTTTGCTTAGTTTTATTGCACAAATGTAAAAAAAAAAAAAAAAAAAAAAGAAAAGCTCAGAGCTTTGAAGGATATAAAAAGTTCTGATAAAGAAAAGTCTGACTAATTCTTACAGGGATGAAAAACGCAGATAGGCAAGACACAACCGATCATTCATTGAAATTTAAGATGACTTCTATATAAAGCCCCAGGGCTGATGGAGCAGTGGGGTTAGCAGACACATTTACTGTTGCAGCATCTCGCCGTCGATCATTCAATCACCTAATTTGCAAGTTGGCTTACCTCAATACAATAATGTACTGTGAACGGTGCTGCTGCCAACTATCTAACGGGGTCACGCCCTACTAAAGGGCCTTTTTATGAAACCACAGTGCAGGTAATGTCAGTGGTGATTTAATCTATTTCAGGGAGCACCGGCAGGTCTACCAGGCCAGCACAGTGTTTAAATGAAGGCGTCGCCCATCCATTCAGGAAGCTAAACTAACGTTACAGGTTTTCAGCTTTACGTCGAGAAGCTAAAGCATAAAAGGCTTTAGTGTTGTTGTGGAATAAAAAAGATAGAGAGGAGATTTCTCGCAAGCTGGCTCAAGACTCAGGGATTATGTCCAGTCCTAGGAGCGTCCAAACAGGGCACCGCGGATCACACACACACACCACGGTAGCTCAAAGCTAGCTAGGAGTGGCTAGCTAAGTTGACGCTAGCTTCTCGATGCAATGAATTGTGCTTAAAGCTCGCCAGGGAAACACACAACCGCGAAACAAAAACACACAAGGAGACTTGGAGACTTTTAAAGCAAAGAAACGCAACTACCTTGAATGCCCGTTTGATGTGACATGGTGTCTTTCGTCGGATAAAGGGGCAGATGCAGCTGATCAGGCGAAACCAGGGCAGAGAAGCAGGAAGTGGACTACATCGACACCCAAGACCAGCCCCAAGTCTGTCGTCATCAACATCCAAAATCACATGACACAGTCCAAATATTTATTTAGATTTGATTTAGATATATTTTAAAATAACTATTTTTAATAGTCAAATATAAGTTATATTAATAATAAAAAGTAGTAATACCAGTGGGCAGAAACGTATTTATGTCCTTTACATAAGTGGCAGTAACAACACAAAAAACTAAATTAGTAGAAGCACTGCATTGAAAATGTCATTCACTCAGTTATCATACTTTAAACACATCATAATTCAGACAAAATTTCAGACAAAATAACAGAAAATGAAAATATTCAACATTGTACCTAAGTACAGTGCTTGAGTATGTAATTAGTTACCACTACTGATTTCTACTACAACAAAAAAATTATGTAATAATAAAAGCTTGCAACATTAAAAGTAAATACTGTATATTATTTTTTTTTTTTTTTGTATACTACATAGCAGTATACTGAATTTATTAACTTGATTCTTTAAAGCATTGATTGGAATAAAACAAGTCAGTTGTTTCCTATTTTTCCATTTTGATTCAGCTCTCTGATTTGTGATAACAGGGAGATTTCTGCCTCATGGCAGCAGATCTCATTTGGCACGAAATCCTGCAACATCTGGGAGCCACCGGGCTTCCTGTCTCTGCTCTCTGTCCCTCCTGCTCCTCGCTAAATAAATAAATATATGGACGAATAGATTGTACAGCTGCAAAAATCATCCTGTCACCAGAGGGAATCATCTCTGTGTCATAGCCTTGGATGTATTAAAAAACGGTCACAACAGACACATCTGGGATCATACCGGAAATAATGTGGACTTCCTTTCAAAATAAAGGTAAGCATGATATCACCCAAAAAAGTAGTCCACCACTACAGCTAAAATTGGTATTAAAGCATACACAACACTGTTTCAAGTTATTGTATTATATTATATTATATATATAACAATAATCTATACTAATATAGATTATAGGTTGAATAGAAAAGCCATGTGTTTTAATTGGGTCTTTTCAGCCTAATATTTATCTATAGATGTCAAAGAACTTTGATTTCAAGATCTAATATCTAATCTGAGAAAGAAAAATGCTGAAATGGCTGACTGTATGTTGTGACTATCTGTTATTTAAATATATAAATAAAGAAGAGGCATATTCTAAATGTCTTAATGTCAATTTCAGTAAAATGACAAAACAAAACAACAAACCAGATATGTCTGACTTTTATACCAAAACTCAATAACCCATCGGAGGATGTCAGCCACTAAATGTATGTGTGGTCACTGGTGTGGACCACTAATTTATTATGAAAGGAGTTTCAACATACAGGCAAATGCAATCATGATATATCATCAACTGAAACCAACAAACCTAAGTCTTGAAATAAAAAGAAATGTGTGTATGTTTAATAACTTTTACTTATTACGGATTCCTCCATTTCCACATTTTCGACATCAACCCTTTACTAAAGTTACTTACCCATTTTATTTTGAAAGGTATGAGCGGAAGTCTTGTGTTTGTAACCGGCTCTGCCTTGACGCTGGTGGATCAACGTGTTTGGCTACATTGCGCTACACTGATGCTATGCGTGCTGTGTGGATCCAGCCGCCTCCATCGTCTCTACAGCAGCAGCAGCAGCAGCAGCAGCCCACAAACTGCACCGCCCGGCGGGAACCCGCTGACGAAGCACCGCCCGGCTGAGCTATCCCGCCCGGCGCATGGACGGTCCAGCACAATGGCAGAGGATTTGGGGGTGCCTCTGTTGTATACCAACAACAGGTCGCATGGATAATTCCTCCACAGCCCTCCAGTATCTTCTCGTGTTTGGGGATGATTAGAGCGCCGCTGTCGGCTTGATGTGACAGGGGAGCCGTGCGGGAGCGGGGCTTCTCGTCCTGGCTGACGACTGAGAGGAAAACGGCGTGGAGCAGGTGCGTTGATGGTGATTTAATGATTTACCGCACATGCATAAAATGATACCGATGCGCGGGCAGGTAGGGCTTGCACGACTTCCCTCCGTCCCACATCCCACCGGGTGCATCGACATTTAAGTTGTGTAATCATATAATTCCAGTCAAGCTTGTTGTGTTTCCTCCGAGATACGTGACATTTGGCGTCATCACTTGTGACATTAGAGGGGTCGTGTCACAGACTTATGCTCTCAACAAGGTAGTCCATTCAGAAATCTGCACCAACACTGGAACACTTCATTGCATCCCCATCATGTATATCCCAGCTTTTTTCTTGGAGTGTTTGCATGTTCTCCTGTCCTTTGGGTGCTCTGACTCCGAGTCCCTCTCCATGCAACGTTAGGGACTCCCCTGCCATGAGGCACTGGTCTCAAATGAAGTCCCCTGACTTAGAGAAATACACCCCTCTCCTTTTCAGGACGGAAAACTAATCCTTCCAGGATAATCAACTGATTCCACCTGTGCTGATGCCTAGCATCACCCAAGGTGGCACATAATGACAAGACAAACATGAGGCCAGTGAAATTTAATAGTCACACAGATGATTCACTGTTGGCAGCTCTATTCCTGAAGCTATTGCATCATTCCAAATTCCCACTGTGGGGTATTTTAGGAAATGGTGTCAAAGCAGGGAACTGGTTTGGGAAGTTCAGACCAGCAAAGTCAGACCAGTCACTGGGGGGCTGCAGCGAGGGAGTTCATGGGTGAATAAATATAGTCCGGTTTAAAAATACAAAGGGGCGGTGGACTGTCGGGAAGTCACTCGAGCGCTACTTGGCAGGTCTTCCAGAGCAAAGCATCAACTTAGTGCTGCCACAAGTTTTTGAGGGGTGCGCAGAGCAGACAGGCTGTGAGGATAAGCCTTTCTAAAGCTGGCGCTTTGCCGCTAAGCGCCTTGAGATTCTACCTTATCCAGGTATGACACTGCCACCTCAACATGTTTTACTAACTGATAAAGCTTAAACTTAAGTCTTTTGAGGAGCAGCTTCTTCATAACACATCATTCACTAGTTTAGCCTTTTTATTGCTCTGTTGGCATCACTAACCAGAGAAAACTGTTCATACAGGTGTATTATTTGTGCTGTCACTGAACTAAAGCAGTTGACTTTAGCATAATTCCAATCTGTACCAAATCTCAGTCATACTTCTACCACTAATCTCAGTCTGAGTGATGTTTTCACTCTAATCTAATCTAATGCTGATTTGAGTCTAATGTAATGTACTCTGACTCAAAGAAACTCTCTCCCTCCCTCTGACTCAGGTGCAGTGTGGCTGGGGGGCTCAGCAGGATGGAAATAGATGCCCATTTTCGCTATTATTTCCAGCACCCGTGGTCGCGTCTCATCGTGGCCTACCTCGTCACCTTCTTCAACTTCCTCATCTTCGCCGAGGACCCCATCTCTCACAGTCAGACAGAGGCCCACATGATTGTGGTGGGCAACTGCTTCTCCTTCCTTTTCAACAAGTACCCGGGCCTCGGATGGAACATCCTGAAAGTAGTGTGCTGGATACTGGCCATTATCACTGGCCTGTTAGCCGGGAAGTTCATATTCCACCGCCAGCTCTTTGGTAAGTCATGCGCACAATAATGCAGTGGAATGTGCCGAGTAATGGCTCTGCTGAGGGAGGGAACCTTCCTCCTGAGTTGTATTTGTTGTGGCTGTTCATCAGTGAAAAGCACCTTACACTCCTGCTCCACATTGTGTGAATGGCAGTGTAATGAAAGGCAATTGTCACGTCCTCACAATCAGCTCTCATCTTTGTGTCCGAGCTCCCGCACCCATCCTTTCATGTTCAAGTCTTTTCCCGCCTTTCTTCTCACTGGTCATCAGATCTGGGTGAAACAGTATTTGCTAACCGGCTCTGCTTTTACTAAACTCTGGTTCAAGAAGGGCCATGCTAACAATTGTTTGCATTTTAATGTCTCCTCTGATTATTATTTGATTAATCCATCGGTCTATGAAACGCCAGGAATGTTGAAAAATGCCCACATTTAAACCTAAACATACTATACTTATAAAAGAGAAGCAGAAACTGTGAAATGTATTTTTTGGCTTAAAATCAACTCAAAAAGTGCTTAAAATGACTTAATTGATTAATTAACTAATAAATTCAGCTCTAGGTTCAAGTAAACTGGATGGCTAGTGCAAGATTTAAACAGTTTTAGGAAATGTTACAATGTCAATACTGTATATTAGAGAGTTGTGCGTTCTGTTGCTGCTGATTGTATTATGCATATCAATATACAGGTCTGAATGTGAAAAGGGCCTGAAACGTCGTCTAGAGAAGATTTCTTACTTTGTTTTGTGGACTGTTC
This sequence comes from Pempheris klunzingeri, assembly GCF_042242105.1. Lineage (NCBI taxonomy): Eukaryota > Metazoa > Chordata > Actinopteri > Acropomatiformes > Pempheridae > Pempheris > Pempheris klunzingeri. The sequence goes on along the minus strand of NC_092016.1, from coordinate 8,583,551 downwards.
CTCCGGCTTGTATCTGATCAGTGCCTCTCAAACTGATCGTCATGGAACTAGTTATAAATCTGCATGACCGTCCTGACGCCCACTCTCCCTTTGCAGGCTGCCTAGTCAGAGTGAACAACAAAATAAACAAAACAATGACAAAAAATACTTTTTTCATTCTGTTGAGGAGGGCGTAGACATGAGAAACGATTCTGTTTGAGTGAAATGACAGACAATAATAAATGTATATAGAAGTATAAATATAAAATATATAAATATACGTTATTTTTTATTTATTAATTCATATCCCAATTCACAACCACACAATATATCTGTTTTTTGGCAGACATTTTGATATGTCACAGCAGAAAAGGCACAGATATAAATGGTGAGAGTATTTCATTGTTTTGGGCTTCTATAACATTGCAAGACTCGCAAAAAGGCTCAAAATTGAAGAAGCAGGACCAGAGAGATGGAAACTATGTTTTTTTCCAACACATTTTTCTTCATTGTTGCATCTTAGCGCCTACATTACCCACGATGCAACTCGTGTTATGCTAGTAGTGGCTGTTATAGCCTTTTAGCTGCTAGCCTCAAGCAAACATTAGGTGCTGGCTGCAGACGTATGGTAAGCTTGCTTCTTTCTTCCAAACCTAGATTTCTTGTAATCTTCAAAATTGTAGTCTTCAGGCCCAACCGGCGATGACTCAAGTGACATCACAAGAGGCAATTTAGCCTGGCTCCCTGTGGAGCCACAAAATACTGAATATGGCTCCCCAAGACCAGTTAACAGGCTCGGATGTGTGAAATTGGTGGAGTTTCCCTTTAACAAAACCTGCATTCCATTTATGTGGGTCAGTTTCAGGGTCCCATTATTGTCCGTGCTCGCTTATTGGGGCGCATGCGACAGAGTCATCATTAACGATATCAGAGCCACTTGTGTTTTTCCTGCTATGACAAATCAAAATGTTTGCAGTCACGGTAGCCTGTTAGCACTTGGAGTTGAAAAGTACAGCTTTGCTCCATTTAGTGTCTCAGTGAGTCCTGCCAGTGACCAAGCATGCGTACTAACAAGACTCTGATACACCTAAATGGAATGCAGCAATCATTAATTCATGCTTTTAATTACACATGTGCTTTTCCTCCTGCAACACAACATCCATCACTCCTCCGTGCTAAATATTTCAAAGTCAGTTGCTCACCTTCCTCCACTCTCACACCTCCTCGCTGCATTTCCTCTTCCTTTTTCGCCCATTTGTCATCTCTCTCACCTCTTTTCACCACCTCAACCTTTTCTCTCTCTCTCTCTCTCTCTCTCTCATCGCTCTCTGGCCAGCTTGACTTTTCATTTTCGCTCTCTTATCATGAGGCTGTGACTCCAATCTCATCAGCCCCTCATTTGTTTAAACTACGCAGCAGTTCGCAGCGCTTCCCATTCAACTCACATTTCATTTTCCACTCACTTCACAACTCACTTAGGCCCGGATATTACTGGCCACCCTGGCTTATCTTCTAGGGACGAACCATTAATGACTGTAATTGGAGGGCACCGAGAGAGAGAGAGAGAGAGAGAGAGGGGAGGAGCGGTACTCTGAATGATCATCCTCTCTGAGCATAAATAGAAAGCCAAGAGTGCACGATGACATGATACTTTCTGCAAATACAGAATCCTCAGAGAGGGGAAACGGAAAATGGCTTTCAGGAGTGTGGTTTTTGCTGCACTAGGCAGACAGTCAGTGGGCCTGATAATACCAGCTGTGTCTTCTCACGTTACAAACTGTTTAATTGAACATAGTGTTTCCTTACTTGGGATCTATGACAACATTTGTGGACCGGGACTCCACATGGAGCATTCACAAGACCACCTAAATTGCTTGTGTCTTGAGAATCTGGTACCTTAAAAATGGGGCCACGTGGAGTAAAATATAAACTGTAAGGGTTTAACAAAAAAACAACTTTCACTTACCTCTAGTGTTGTATATCTACACAAATAGCTTTGGTTTGACACTTTTGGAAATGCACTTTCTTTCTATTTATCTGTTTTTTTTTTTAAGCGGCATTGAAGGTTAAAGGGCAAAGCAAGAATTTCATTGTGCGATGAAACTTGTTTTTATCTGTTCATGTGGCAATAAAAGGTTTTAATTGAATTTCTGAGAGTCAGATGAGAAGATGGATGCCACCCTGATATCTGTATGTTAAATACAAAGCTAGAATCAGGCTAAGGTCATCTTAGCTGTTATCACCCACCAGTACCTCTAAATTTGACTTATAGCACTGTATCTTGTTTGTTAAATCTGTACCTAGAAACAAATGTTAAAATGTGAAAAGTGAAAATGTCACAAGAAGTTAGGTGCAGCAACTTCCTGGAGCCTCCGCGGTTGCTTGGCAGCCTCATGTTGACGACCAACTGTGGACTAACTCATTAAAAGCGTAAATTCGCTTAGCTCAGACTAAGTTAAGATCGCTGCCGGCTCAAGCTTCATATTTCTCTTAGGAACATAAGTGATATCGATCTTCTCATCTGCAAGATCAGCGAATCAGCATATTTTAAGAAATGTCAGACTCTTCCTTAAGATATCTTTCTCTGCATTTTCTGCCTCCACTTCAGAACAGGAGGCATGAAACTGAGTATTATTTGTTTTGCTTACAGTATTAATAAATTCTGCAGCAGAACAACTTTCCAGAACAGTCCATGCTGCTCTGGATAATCCACTGAACACGATGTGAACAATTTCCAAAGGGAGCAAGTATTTCAGATGAAAACCTTTCATAGGGAGGTGTGTAGATTATCCAAAGTAAGTGGGACACTGCCTCTGAAAAGACACATTTGTTGTGCAGGAATCTCAGAGACATCAAAACCTGGAAAATAAGTTAGAGCTTAGTGAGGAATTGTTTTTTTGTTATGCAGGTGAACTTTTACGTTTGTATTTTTGTGCGTCATTTTAATGCCACACTTGGCACAAACAGTTTTCTCAGTCACTATTGTGCGAAATGTAGAATATTTTCTGATTTGCGTGACTCCTAGTTATAGTACCTGAATTTCAGTCAGCTCAGTCAGCAAGGCCCAGTGCATCTATACACCTACTGTGGCTTGAGAGTAGAGAGGACATAAAAAGTGCAGCTCACCCTGCAGTCAGGTACAACTAATGCGCTTCAACAAGCCTCCGAACAGATGGTTTGTGTTTCTGCGTGTGGGTGTGTATGTTTGCACGCGTTAAGAGAGTGGTGGTGCCGTGTGCGCACATGTTTTTGTTAACGTGCGAGCGAAAAGGTCTGTGTGTGTCTGTACTTAGACAGCGTATCATGTAAGAAAGGACAGATGAAGAGAATCTGTGTTAGAGAGGAGAGGCTGCTGTTGAGAGCTGGAGAGGCGAAATGTGGCGTGCACGTCGTTTCAGCAGAGCAGTTATGTAATCCCAACCCAGGTAGGGCACTGTAAAATCTATCATCTATTATAGAAATGTCACACAAGCCCACATGGCCTACCTACTGTGCATCAGGATGTCTCTACTAAAGCCCTGCAAATCTCTATCTGCTATCCCTCCTGCTCTCTGATATGTGGGCAGCCAGTGGAAACACTTCTGGGTAGGAACTCTGCCCATACAAAGGGTTTGAGTACCTGAAAAGGCACATTGGAAATAATCTGACTGTTTTCTGCAGTCACATTTTGAGGTGTTTTTTTTTTTTTTCATGCCATTTTACAAATATAATACCTCCACAACTGGAGTCATCTTTAAGCTCATGCTGTTTGCAGCTATGCTTCACCTGAGATCAATTTGTCACAAACCTACAAACAGACATTGTTTTTGAAATATGGCACATCATAAATGAATCATTTATTATCTATAACAACCTAGAAAATCTCAATATTTTATAGTGAATTACACCTCCTCCCTGTGGCAATTTAGTGTTTTCTTTTTTCGTATATTTGAAAAATGATGCGATTTACCCTACACAAAACACGAGTTCAGTTGTCGCATAACCGCCTCCTTGCAATCCGTACATTGTCACATTGTTATTTGGAGCATGCACTGTATTGTTGTCTGTTTGCCTCTGTTGGAGAAAAACAGAATAAACTCTCCACGATGAATAGTTTGCGACAGATTATGTGATTTAAGACTGCATTTGACGTTCAAGGAACAACCTATGCTGTTCCATTCAGCCACTCAAGGCTATGTATGCTCTCTAATGGAGTGGGCGGTAGCCAGTGACTTCTGGTCATTCAGAGGGAGACTGGCTGTCATTACACATTTGTATGAAATCATAGGTCACACAGGGTTTGTGAGCTGTCTATTTCAGTTTAAGTGTGGTTTGTTTGCATTCAGCCATGAATTAGATTAAGCCACCTTTTGAAATTATAACACAGACTCCTTTGGGGTGATCATGGTCAAGGACTTTGCTTTAGGTTGGAGCGATTTTTCACTTACAAAAGACTACTAACCAATAATTTGAAGAGTGATTTATTTTATTCTGACACTTTTAGTGGAAGCACAATGTGAACGCTATAAGGTTCCCTGTGGTAATCATAAAAATCTTTTTTTTGTTGTTACTCGGCATTCAAATGTTAAAGGCCTTTGGCTTCTCACAAAATAAAGATTAATAGCCTCCGTCATCGGGCTTGTGTAAGACAAATCAAAAACTCACTAGCGAAAACACAAGCGCTCTCTCTCTCTCTCACACACACACATGAAGATCGCACCGCCTCAAAGACTAAAAAAGTAGAAATGGATGCCGGGACAAATGTTGGAAAAGTCATGGATTTGAGTTGGCAGATGTCAGTCTGTTCCAAAGTCTTGGGGAGGGACAGCAAAGGATGTTTAAACCTTGACTGACAAGATCCATGAGAACAACAAAATAAGAGCTACAGGTCAAATGATGTGGAAATAGCAGATGGACATTCAAGCCCATATCTAACCTATTAAGCACCTTTTTATAGGAATAGTTCAACATTTTGGCTGATTTGCTTTCATGTATGGATAAAACAAAGCGATAAAACATGCTGATTAGTTAATAATCTTATATGATTAGCTAAGCTAACTGGCTGCTGCCAGTGGAATTAGTGTAACTCTCTGCAAGAAGGCAAACAATGTCAATCTATAATGCAATCTTAAGTATCATTTATTGTGACAGGCTGCTCCACAGTGAGCAGCAATCTCTCTTTGTGGCCATAAAGAGGAACCTTTGATGTTTTAGTACCGAATTAATCAGTCTGGTTGTCTGAATATAACAGCTTAAGTCATATAATATTTACAGGAAATACCTTATTCAGAACTAGTTTTTCTTTCTGCAGTGGTGCAGCACCACAGCACTAAAGCTTTATATCCTGAGCCCAACTATGCAGGAAGTGACTATCTCACTGCCCATCTCTATAATGGGACAAGTGAAACTGCTTCTCGTTTCTCTCTCATGCTGCCTCAGTCCGTAGATTAGCATAATATATTCACGTATCTCTCTCCAAGGCTTGGCGACTTCTAAAAGGTAAATTGAAGGGTAATTTTCAGTCACGGGCAGCGCCGTCCTGACTGGATTAGACCCTACTTTGCATGTTATTACCGACACTTACATTCAATCAAACACTGACCACTCAGATCCACTTGGAGGTTATTTCAGACTTCAGAATAGTGTGAGCAGCACAAAAAAAGGTGACCGCAATGTGAAAACCTGGGTCTGCCGATCACAGAGCTGTGGGATGCTGAGTGTGTGTGTGTGTGTGTTAGCAAGGGTGAGACATTTCATTGGCTGCTCTGTTGTTGGAGTGCCTCTCGTCCTCTCTCCCTGATCTTGATGATTGTAGCCTGCAGGATGCCATCTGGGTTCTGTCATATGTTATTACTGTGCCATGCAAAGGCTGAGATGGCTTATGGACGGCCCTGTGTGGCTGCGGGTCAAAGTGGAGTGAGTGTGTGTGTGGGAGTGGATGGATGGGTGGCAGGATTGGGGTTCACTGCGTGCTTTTTGTATGCGAGTGTGTCGCTGCTGGGTATTTTCTTGTCCATGTGTGTGTCTTTGAGAGAATGTATTACTGTTGAGGGTGAATTAAAGTCTCATAATAATGTAGAATCAATTGGTCTTTTAATTTATCATCAGAAAACAAACAAATGTTTTTTGTCTGACCTTTTTCTTTCTCAGTATATTTTGTCTGCAAATAAGTTTCCAAAGGAGGCAAAAGCAAAAACTGCCACAAATTTATTTCTCTGCACTACGAATAAATGAATAAAATTTGTAATCTACCATTAAAGTCACTCATAAATATACAAAATTAATGCTTTTCAGGTTTCAGTAATTCATCATAATGAGGGTTAAAATGGTACCATATGTTATGTAATTTCACATTTACACATTTACTTCACACTCACTTGTCATAACTCACACATATTTCCAGTCGTTAAAGACGATAAAGTATAGAAAATATCAGAAAATCATGAAGCGCCCCTTGGTCAAATTTTCTGGCTTAGTCCAACCAAAAGATATTCAATCTACAATAATAAACGGAGAAAAGCAGAAATTTCAGAAGCTGCAACCAAAGAATGTTCTCTAACTTCATAAATGCCTTGAACGATAACCAGATTTCCTACCATCTCCATCTGTCTGAATACGCGACACTGCTCTGATATCTGTACAGTGTATCGACAAAGACTCCACAAATAGCAAAGTGACCCAGGCTGATCTATACCGCTGATCTGCAGTTATCTGCATAATTATCAGCTTCCTGACTATTCTGCCTTCAGCAGCCTTCTGGTGCTTTGTGGAGTTGTATGTTTTACACTCCCCTACAATTCAGCCCAGTCTCTATTAGTTGGCATTAGAGGCTGCCACCTTCCTCTGTAAATAATGCATGATTGCTCTGGTGTCAGTGCACTGCTGTGCCCCTGCAGCCTGAATTCATACTTCTGTCTCACGGCTGTTTGTTGGATGTTGATGTCTTTGATGCATTTCAGTACAGAGTTCATGCATGTGTGGTTGTATTGTTGTCTGGGAATCGAAACTACACAGTAGATGTTCTTACCTGGTTATAAAAGCTGATCTAATCAATACTTCTATAGCAATGAGAAAATGACCGCAGTATGAAAGATGTTGCATTTAGTGACAGAACCACGGAGAATTATCATCTGCAGTTCCCGTCAGTTCTGCAGAAGGTTTTAACCCCTTTTTAGCTCATTGTTTTGGTTCGCATCTTAACTTTTTCAGTTCAGTCTCATCATCCTTGTTTCCTGCAACAGCATGCAGCTATTTTCAAGGACAAAGCTGTAAAAACCCACTCAGCAACAAACAGCAGACATTAAAATAAGTAACTGGCTTGTGCACATTGTGTAGTAGAGCATTTAGCAACTTAAGTACAGAAATTATTTCCCTGGGTTTTGTTGGAGACCAAAAATAAATTTAAATGCGAGTGACAATTAGACTTAAATGCATAAGGTGCCTAGAAACAAGACTCCAAATAAATGTTCTGCTGAAGTGCAGTTTGGTTCTTATCTTGTGTTGGTCCCAGTTCAACAAAAAGATACAAGTACACAATGATAACAAGCACTGACGTTTTCCATACAAAAAAAATATATTGTAAGATTTTATAAACCTACAGTTCATTTTTCATTGTGACAAAGACATTATTAATGTGCTTTTCTCGTGGAGTGAACTACATGTCCATGTGCTTGCATTAAAGGATAAAAACACAAAGGTGTTTGCGCAGCAGACTGGGAGACAAAGATACAGCAATAATGACGAGAGCTAGCAAACAAAGGAAACCAGCCAAAAGGAAATTGCTTATTTACCTGAAACATATGACTCCCTCTGGTCCGGAGCCAAGCCATAAATAATAAAATGAAATGATTGAACAGGCTTCTTAGTGGAACAGGTACAGTGGTACAGTGGCCCAGTAGCCAGCTCTCTGTGTCTTGGCTCTACTTGCTGCAGCCTCCCTGCGGAGGGAGTTCTGTTGTCACTTCCCACCTCTGATTTATTATCCAGACACTTAGTTACAGAGGAGTTCAGCCCTGGGGACACGGGTGGAGGCAGTCATGGCTATTCCCAAACTTCTCTGTGATGCTGCGGCCCAGCAGAGATGTGATGAATAGGGATGCTACTCTGTAAATGCTAAGATCCAGGCAGTGCTATCGCTAAGTCTCTCTCCACTCTGGGTTAGGATCCCTAAGGAGGGCAGGATTGTTGTTCTGATGCTTCAAATCAAAACAGGATACAGTAGAGCTGCGTACACTAGAGGAACCTAAAATAGATGAAAGCACATGCTCAAAAAGAGTGGAGCTGCCCTCACAGTTTGCACACAGTGTGTGCAGACTGATGACTTATGTGGAAAGAGCAGTGGTCAAGATAGCTGAAGATAGATCTGCGCTATCAGTAGTTCAAGAATCAATATGGATATGATCGTATCGCTTACCGGGTGACCCAACGTGAGCCATGTTTTGGTTTTTCCGGGCCTGGTGTTTACTTCTTTCATTGTTCACTTTGATCACGTTTTCCATGTGTGGTGTGCAGTTGACTGCACTGCAGTCAAGATATTTGAACAGCTGTGGGTGTTTTTGCTGGTTTGTTTGGACAGGACTATAACAGGACTTAATCCCACTACCTTTCCAAATAAGTAATAGGATGGTGTATTCAATCGCCTTTGTCTGTGCATTATGATGCAGGTGCAGAGGTAATCTGATGTCAGGCAAACTGAGGGAAAAAATGACACCGTAAGTTGTCAATAAGCTGCCAGACCAGCTTCAGTGCCTCTTGGCATAGATTCTACAAATCTGTTAAGCAAAATGGCAGACATTTACTGATGATTGACTTTTGGTTTTTGACTATTGGCTGGATAACACAAACAATTGCCAAGAATCAACAATTCTTTAATTAAAAATGAAAAAAAAAACATCATGATGTGGTTTGTCCTTGATTACACACGGGTAGCAAATCAGCCAGCAGTAGTATTTTTTTCACCCCAGTTTAAATTTACCAGCATACTTTAGGCCAAGATAATTGTACCATTACTATCTACTACTGGCACATATGTTATGGTGATACGGCCAAGGCAATTTAAGGTAACCAACAAAAAAAAAAACTCGCCCATTGGATTCACCCAATTACCCCAATCCTCCTGCTGGCTCTGCAGCACAGCGTCATGTATCTGTGTCTCTTCAAGGCCAGCAGCTTCTTCTGGAACTGTTCACTAGCCATAATATACAGCACTGGGTCCAGGCAGCTACTTACACTGCACATGGCCTCAAAGAACTCATAGGAGGCATAGAGGATGTTGGTGTTGGAGGGCGTGACCTGGTTACGGATCCTCATGAAAACCAAGGTGATGACCATGACGTGGTACGGCATAAAGGAAATCACAAAGACGAGTATGGCTGCAGTGATGAGCCTCAGAGGCTTCCCTCCCGTCCGCTGGGTTCCTCTGTGCCTCCTGCTCCTCGGGAGACGCCTCAGAACTCGAACAGTCATGATGTAAAAACCCAGCATGATGCTGAATGGTAGCAGGAAGACTAATGTTGTTCTGATAATGGTGATTGTCTTGACAAACATAAAAGGGCCCTGGATGTGGTCCATGCACACAGTGACGTTTTTTGGTCGGCCAACAGCAAAAGTTGCAAATAAGTCCGGAATAGAAGCCAGGACCAGCAGGACCCACGTGCAGACTGAGCACAGCTTGGCTTTACCCACATCCCACCAGCGGAGAGAGCTGATGGGGTGCACCGTCCCAACATAGCGATCGAAACTGATAAGAGTGAGAAAGAGGATGCTGCCGTATATGTTGATGTTGAAGGAGATCTTCTTGAACTGGCAGAAGATCTGTATGTCTTTGAGGTACGGCCTCTGGAAGGTAAAGTAGAGGGTGAAGGGGAGGGTGAGGATCCAGGCTGAGTCGCACAGAGCCAGGTTCAACAGGAAAACGTTGCTGGCGCTCAAGGTTTTCGTGAGGCAGGTGTAGTTGATTACAGCTGCTACATTTCCCAGGATCCCCACAGGAAGGGCAAAAGTGAAGAGGACCAGCAGGATGTAGCAATACCACTTGCCGTTCTCAAACTGGCTGCAGAATACTGTTGACCGGTTCAGGAACACCAGAAAATCCTCTGGGATTTAAGGAAAGTAGGTTGAGTCAGTTTTGTAACTACATTACTCTTAGAATATTCATGTTTTGAGAAGTATGTGAGTGCAATACTAAAATGCTTGGAGGGCATTCGAGGGACAGGTTGCAAAAAAAAAAAAAGCCTAGGAATTACTTCCATATTTGATTCTGCACTTCACGACTTGCATCCAATGTCAATGCTCCATACCAATGCACAATGCAATATTCCATATATGTAGCATGGTGGGGAAAAAAGGGTGCAGAGGTCAGGGTTTCGCATCCTATCATAGACCTGCAATTAAATTTTGTGCTTTTACTAAACCACAAGTACGATCTTCCCAGACTTGACGTGTTTTGGTTGCCTAATCTTAACCATACCGTAACTGTAGTTTTTTTGTGCAGATATTGCAGAAAGTGAACACTGGCCTTGGTAGAGTGCATACCGTTAAGACTTTGTCCTTTTTAAAGTGGCCTGAGTTCACCTTTTGCCCTTTGCTGCATGTCCTCCCCCTCGCTCACCCCTGTGTTTCCTGTCACTCTTAAGCTGTCCTGTCTAATAACATATTAAAAAAAGACATCCACATGATGCACATGCTAAATTCTGCGTAAGCAAGCTGGGGTTTTATAGGTGGTATATTTCAAGAATTTAATAACTTCCAGAACAATATAGGCTGTAGTCTGTTTTATTGGCTCTGCCGGTAAGCTGTGCTCTCAGAGAGTACTTAAGTAAGTAAGATATGGTCACCCACTCTCTGCCAGGGTCTTGTATATTTACAGTTGCTGTCTCCATAGCCTCTGAGCATCACCAGCTTGTCCAGGAATAGAATACGTGACTGTCTGAAAACAATGAACGATAAAACCTAGGGACTGCTGATTTACTGTCTCCTCTATGTCAGCCTCTGTTTGCACTTAATCAGACATGATACGCTCATTTGGTTCAGGTGAGCGGATCTTAACAATTTACTTTTAGCACATTTTAACCTTGATCATGTCTACCTGAAATGGAGAAAATGCTAAGTTTTTATATCCAATTTTGTGATGATGAAATCTAACACGTGCGATGAAAGTATTAAAACACACAGGAATTGTTATGATACGGCTATACTGCAAGTAATGATTCTATAAGCATACGACACGAAAAAATTGGGTATCATGTCATGAAATTATTAAGAATTGTGACAGTTTGGTCTTAAAACATGTTAGAATGTTTAGAGTAAACGTAGACGTGAATGTGGATAAAAGTATGTCAGGCTCAGATTGTACTTGCCTCCTACCGCTGGCTCAGTCTTGTTGACGTTGGTGAATATCATGGTGAATGGAGACGGTGATCACATCTCAGGTCACTTTCACTCCTCCTCCAGCAGCTGTGTGCTTCTCATCTGTCAGGAGCTGCTGGTGCACTGCCTTACCTGTGAGACTGGTGTGTGTGTGTGTGTGTGTGTGTGTGTGTATCTGTGCGTAATACAGTAAACACAGGATTAAACAAAACTACTGTTAAAACATCCGAGATTCATAATTGCTTGCTCATGTGCGCCGGCGCATCATGTGTTTAACTAAATGGTCTCTGCTCGTTCATACCGCCGTGTTTGTGTTTCTGGCTTCAGGTCTTCTTTATGTCCCGTGAGTGGATTACTGCTATAAATCTGGTGACTTTATAACCCGAGTACCTCCCTGAATTATTGCATATGATCTCATCATTAGACTGACAGCCAGGTAACCAACCATAAAGTTGGCACTTCAAATCCCCTGATTGCCTGAGACAATTTTATTAGGCACATCCAGCTAAGACTATAAATTGTCATGCCACATGGTATACATTTGCATTTATTTTATTAGAAGTGCAATCCAGTTAATTTTAGTGTACGGTTGAAAGCGGGTGCCTTGGTGAACACAGACTAATGTCTGAGTATTCACCTGCCTCTCTGCTAATGCATCTATCCTGAATAAACAATACAGTTTGACAGTCTGAACTGACATTTTTCATTGTTTCTGTTCATTCACTTGTTTCCGTTTCTGTCCATTCATTGTTTTGAAGGTACTGCAGAACAGCAGCACTGGGCACAGTGTGGACAGAAATGAGACGTTGTGGCTTTAGAGTAGGCTTAATGTCATTTGAGGTGATTCCCAAAACTGGATTTGGTTTTCCACAAATGCAAATAATCATGACAAGGCAAATAACACAGGAGCACAGTCACGGGCACCCTCCTGGCACAGGATAAGGCCGGTGTATAAAGAGAGATGAAGCATAAAATGGTGTATTGCTTTCCTCCCAAAGACTTGGGTTGCATTGGACACCTCCAAACCAAAAATGCTGTAGAATGGCGTTTACAGTGTGATTCAAGGACAGTTGACCCTCTGGTGTGTGTGTCAGTTCATTACCACTAGATGGAGACACAGCTACGTGTTTGATTTTCTTTTGGGAACAACTTGAGGAGAGGTGGATATGATCTCATCCCACACGGAGGACTATAAATAGCTGTGGAGGAATGATATTGTAAATATTGTAAATTAGTATTCAAAGTGTTATTGCATTCTTTAGAGTAATACACCAGCTTGGTCCATGTGAGTGGACATGTTTGCTGTGTGGGTGAGTGAAAGTAAAAAAAAAAAAAAGAGAGATAACAAGCATCTCCCTCTCTTCCCTGTGTGTGTGTTGTTTTTTTTTTTGTCCCTGTGTGTGTGTGTGTGTGTGGCTGCCTTGTGCATGTGTGTTGTTGTTGTTGTGCCCTGCTGCACTGAGCCTCGCAGTAGACAGTGCTCATGAATCACTCCTTATCGGGGCCCTCTACTGTAGGGAGGTGCAGTGACTCAAACGGCTTGGCTGAATAGTCTTGAATCACCCCCTAGTTAAATCCTGCCCATATAGGCTGTGTGAGGGCGGCCGTGCTCGCTAGCGCGCCGTGCTGCTTTAAAAGTCAGATCTGCCGATACAGACTGTGCTCCTACATCTAAGCCAGGGCTCATTGGCACTGGAGGCAATTAAGTTCACCCATGCAAGTCAATTCAATTATGCATCTGTGATGAGCCCTGAAATACCACAGAGCAAGACGTATGGTGTGGCCTTACGCTAGGCCACTTTCCTTTAGCAAAAAGCCCAGAAAATTTGAAGGTTGACTATTATTAAAGAAATATTCAAGTTTATAGTCTGTTCTGTAAAGTTCACAATGAGCTGTTGTGTAGTTGGGTGTTTTCTGTATGATATTTGGACCTACAACAAAAATTTCATTCATCATAACTGCACTTCAACTCAACAATGATCCTCCATCTCCACAGGAATTTCAGCATCTTTGTTTTTATGTGCGCAGTGAAGAAAAACTAAAAGTGAGCAAGCTGAGATCGAACAGCATGTAAAACTATTGTAGAATAAACCACCCAGGCTGTAATGGGAAAATAAATGGAGCATTCTGCTTTGCTGTCTTTCTGGCTGCATGTGTGTGTGTTTGTGTGTGTGGACACCAACACAATGAGCTCTCTGCAGAGCTGTAACTCAAAGGGATGCTGACTGAGCTGAAGGAGAGAAAAACAAAGAGTTGTTCCTGGGAAGATGGCCGCCTCTGGCTCCGGATCACAGCTCGCAGAGGGAGAGCCCCGAAGTGTGTGTGCGTGTGTGAGCAATATGTCAAGTAGTGAAAGCAGAGGTGTATACCCAAGCTTACACATAGAGGATTTCTCAATTAACAGACAGTTGAGCAACCTTGAAGCAGTTGATGGTTGGGATTCATCACATGAGGAATGTTTCATGTCCCGATCTAGTGTTTTATGGTCAGGATCCTGATCTGTGTCCCTTAATATCTGCTGCTACCAAGTCTGATCTGATATTTACTTAAGTGCCGATTCAATATGCATTGGACACCTTGAAATAACTGCAGTAACCTTTTAAACTCAACCCACCTTAATTTTTACAAGCTACTTGATCCAAATACGGACTCAAAACTATCAGCTAGAGAGAAGATCAGGCATTCTGGTGGAGCTGTTGGAGATACAAATTCACTCACTGGTGTTACAGAGTGATGCGTCTTTGTCCTCCATAAAGTACAGAGCAACAACCCAGTTGAATTTTGTTCTAGTTATCAAGTTACTCACGGATTTGACGTTAATTAGTCAGTCAAATTTATTTTAGCTGATACAATTCCATGATAATGATCATCACGATCGTCACGAGACTTCCCCGTTTCAAGTTGTGTCAGAAAACTATAAACAGTTTTTCTGTAAATCGTTTGATTGAAAGTTGTATAATGTCCTCTGTGACTCTGACGGGCGCTTTCTCAAGTCTGAGACTGTAACCCCAATGATGTCATAGTGATGTCATCAGGGTTATTGCGGTCTGGGGGTGGAGACTAAAAAATGAGAAAGCAGAAAACCTGTGCTACAAACTGTTAGCATAGAGTTTTAAAGAGCCGAACCTTAGCTAAGCAGGGAGGGTGAAACGAGGAGCTTGACAGGCTGCTAAGACATGCAACCATATGAGAGAGCATACAGAGCATATATATTTATAATAGTTTCTATTTTATTTGCTAATCCTATTTGACCCAGGTCTGAATGATTTTGGTTGTACAGGTGCCAACGTGTACAAATTGGACTGCCTCTGTTACACAAGCAGTGTGGGAGGTAGATCAAGGACTCTGACAGCAGTTGTGCCTATTACATTATGCACACCTAATTGCATCACACGTTATTTTTCAGATCTCTCTGTAATTTATACTGTACTTATGTAATGCTTTTTCATCCCACTCTGACTCGGGGAAATAAAAAAAAAAGTGAGCCCTTGAATTAAAGGTATAAAATATTTTTTTTGTTTGTCATTAGGAGCAACCAAAATAGAAATCCGCCTGTTATTATATATATAGCTGGCCACAGAGGAGCTAAAAACACCAACTGTAATCTTTTCAAGGTACAACAACAAGCCAACGGTGGTATAATAAAAGTCGTTGTCTTCATGAGTTCTGCTGAGCGCTGCCACCAGAGGACAAGCTTGTGTGATTGTGTGTTCTGTGTCGAAGGCTGTGCGTCCGAATCCAATCTCATGCTCTGCCAGACAGATATTTCTCTGTAATTTGATTCCAAGCCAGGACTGTATGGGAGGGTGGGGGGGGACAAAAAAAACAAAAACAACACAGGTCACAAATGTTTGAATAATTTCTGTAATCATGCAGAACTCACATGAAGCACAAGCGAGCAGCGATCCACTGACGGTGTGTCAAACAAATGTATAAAATGACGTTTGTATTTTCTGTTGAGACTGATGACGAAAAGACGATTACTTCAGGGCTGTGGGAGTGACATCTCAAAGTGGTCTTTAATCTTAATTTCGCTGCCTAAAGGGCATGCGTCTGACAGAGTAGGACATTATTGATCTATGCGACTAATTTATTTACTTTCATCTTCATTTTCGCGGGCATACATGTTAGCCGGGTGACATGCTGTTTGAACTGCCGCTGACAGCAGTGTCCTTGTCATGCTCCCTTTAGGTCGATACCTGCGGCTGAAAATGTTCCGCGAGGATCATGGCTCCTGGATGACCATGTTCTTCAGCACCATCCTCTTCCTCTTCATCTTCTCACACATCTACAACCTTTTCCTGCTGATGGTTGGGAGCATGAAGTAAGCCATTCAATCTCTCTCTGCCCCCTTTTCCCTCATTCCCTGCTTCCCATTTGTTAGAGCCGCTGCACGCTCCCCTTTGGCTGGTGTGATTGATCTGAACGTCTCGCCTGAACAGAGACTCGATGCCAGTCTGATTAATCAGCCCAGTCTTTAAATCACAGGTAAGGGCAGGCAAGGGGAGGGTGGTTAATCCTGAAAGATCACCTTCAGCACCCACACTTGTTCTCCCATGATCTTGACTTATTTTTCGACAGCTCGCTGGCCGAAAACCAAGATATTTTTGCCATGTCTCGCTCAGTTTGTGCCTTGGTTTTTCGCTCCTGTTGCCCTGGCTTACCTGCTGGGAAACCACTGCTCACAGCAGAGCCTGACACCCACACATCAAGCCGGTGACAGGAATCCGTTTATGCATTTGCAATGTGTCCGTCTCGAGGAAGGAAAACATGCCCTTGAAGCCAGCCAGCCAGACACGAGGTCACCAAGGGGTGATTTACCATTTTGTTTGTTTGCGCTGTAAAAAAAAAATGTGGCAGGTATCTATTCAGGTACAAGCTGTCAAGAGGGAGGCCAGGGCTGTAATGGGATCTGTCCATACAATGCTGCTTTTCCATATTAACAGCAAGCGTCAACTATCCATAAGGTGCAGGCAGATGAAGGCTATTAGCTAGCAGGCAAGGTGTTGTGTTTTTCTATGGCCACAGGGATGAGTTTGTATAATCAGCCCATCTGTCACTCCGGCCAGTGCGGCGACACCGGCATCCATCTTGTCCGCTCTCTGTGGTTGACCGAGAAAAGGGAAGCGAGCAGCTGAGCACCGAGGGGTGGGTCCGCCGAGACGATGAATGTTGCTTGCTCAGGGAAAAGTTACATTTTCAGTGGCGCTGAGTGCATCTGTCAGAAAGAGGATTCCTTTTTACTGCCTCTCATTTCAGCCTTGAAATGTCTGGAAAAGGAGCCCCTTTTAATCTTGTCACTGCATTTTTTTTTTTCCCCCAACTGTCAGGATTGTCTTGCTAGATGACATACGGATAATACTAAAAGGAAAAAATAATGAGTTACGCAGACATTTTGAGAGATCTAATATATAATTTATATCCATCTAATATGTGCAGGTCTCTTATCAAATTAGCTGCATTGGTTGTCCAGGTTTGAAATGGAGCATCCATGACAACCTATTAAACAATTAAAGTGGCTGACACAACACTAAAGCCCATATATAATTACTTGCTTTGGACGTGTGCTGAGCAGTGACATCAGTTATTCAATGATGTAAGGCTCTCCTCACAAAGACAGATGGTGCTGTTGTAAAGCGAGTGAGCCCGCCGCTGCCAAGAAACCTGCCCTTTATCTGTACTCGCCCCGACCCCCCCCTCCCCACCGTTCCTCTCCCGGTCCCCTCTTTGCCGCTTGTTTTCTTTCTGCTCCAGCAGTGTGTCCACCGAGGACCCGGGCCCTGCCAAAAACCATTAGTGTTCACGTCTCTGTTCAAGACTGACATGTAAGAACAATGTTCACACTCTGCCAGGACGCCCCTCAGAAGATGGACTCCGGGCAGCGATAGCATGAATGCAGCAGAGTGAGCAAAAAGGTGACACAGGCTGAGAGGGAGGGAGTCCGGCGGGATCAGGAGAAGTGCTCCAGCCCTGATCATGCAGCAAAACTTAAGTCTTTTGATGAACCCTATTTGCATCGCCCCCTCACCACTTCAACCATTCCCTCACCCCGCAGAGAGGCTGTTGTAGTTTTTCGCTTTAGCCACAGCACAAAGGAAAACTACAATATCCCTTTGTGGCTGCAGCTGCCCCTCTGTGGGAATGAATGGTGTTTTTCCTTTTCATTTGCACTGAGAGAACAAGCCACTGTGAGGTATTAGTACGGCAAATGGTTTGAAAGGGTGGGTGTTTTAGCATGGGTTAGCTGGCTTTGACATCTACCCGTGATGGTGCACTGCAGGGGATGCACTTCTGGTGGCTAGACAGGGCGTCCCACACACACCAACCACATATTGTTCACGTCTCGCACCTCGCTCAAGTTAGCTGGGGCAATTATGTGTATGTGCGAGATAGTGTGTGGTGTTGGTGGTGGTGGGGGATGGAGCGAGGGGTCGGCTTCTGTCTTCCTGCTGTCTCCCTGACCCGATGCTGCATGCTGCCCGTGCCCTTCGCTCATTAATATGCTTTAATTTTCTGTGACCTTTCAGCCGGTCTTGAGCTTGATTTAATTAAACCTAGCGATACACCCACAAGGAGAGAAGATAAACTGCGGCATCAGGACAGTAAACAATCTCTGATAGGAGATTGTGTATCTTTTTGGATGACAAGTATTTATTCATGATTAGTCCTGTATAATGGATCCATCAAAGCCATTATCTCTCAGCTCAAAGTGATTTCCAGACTGTGTAATCTTACACATGTCCAACAGCGCAATAGCCAATATTTAAACAGCCACTTCTAGGTCAACAGCTGTCAACCTGTTACCTGGCTTATATCACATCAGGGAGAAAAAAAAAAAAAGCCTGTCCGACGTGGCTCCCTGGGAGCTGTAATCCACACTTGTTACCAAACCCTCACATCTGGGCTATTTGCATTTTAATGTAACTGTCAGATTAGGAGGGGGCTGTTTGCACGAAACCAGGGGAGTGTGACCGCCCTGGGAGTTTGACGGACTTCATGAATGTTCTGTCACGCCACACAATCCCATTCCGCCATCTTACGGCGCCATTACCAGCAGAAATCAGCCCCTAATTAGATGGTGTTATTTAATTAAGACGGCCCAATGCGTGGCGTACACATTAATCATGACTAATTTAGAGAAAGGGGGGTGGTAAAGCATCTGAAGGTGGGGGGAAGCAGGGAGGGGGGGGAAGGAACTATCAGGGAATGTAATAAGGAGCTGGGATGGGACAGTAAAACTATAAAATGACTTCTGTACTTCTTCTGTTTGTTACCCAGTAAGGGAAGAGAGGGATACTATGATGGGGGGGGGGGGGGGGGGGGGGTTGTAAGCTGAGTAGTGGAAGAGTGGAGCAAGGGATGGAGGGAGGTTTGCAGCTGGTGGATATCTTTAAAGAGCAGGGAGGGAGGGATGTGGCATTTGACAACGGCGATGCACTGAGCGGGATTAGACCCAATCATATGAGGGTATTTGTCTTTGTTTGCCATGATCCTTTGTGCTTTGTGCATGCTAGTCCCCCTCGTCTGTCTGTTTGCTTGTCTGGCACTAAGCTGGGGTAATACCATGGACAAGTGGATTTCAGAGGCTAAATAAATAGCATGTTGTGGTATGTAGATGCCTCCTGTTGCATGCAATCACACATGGGTCTTGCTGCTGCCTGCAGTGCCGTGCTCATTTCTAACAATGAGTTCTATGATCTGCCCTTTACTTAATGCTGAAATGTAGAACTAACAAGCTGTCAACAAACTTGAAATTCAGCAATTAGACTACAATGATGCTCCATTTCTTTGACATTTGGATGTTGGTGTGGTCTCGGTGTGTTCAAACTTCCCCTGAGCGTGCTACCTTGGAGTTAGAGGTGAGAAGAAAAAGACTAAACCTAATAATTCCAACTTTGTCATATTTAAATATCGTATACTTTCAGCTGGCTTGCTAACATTGGTCATGGGTATGGATCCATCCAGTAGTCTGCTAGTTTTATTTAAGGTTTGGGTTGTCTAACTTCTGAGGTGAGGACGTCTGAATAGCTTTGTGCAGTCACCAAGGCTAAACTAGGTGCTGGAGGGTCAGTTAATCTCTCCAAACTGTAGGTTTGGCTGCTTGTTGAATCATAAGGTCTCATATTTTATTTCCATGCTTGTTAAATATAAAAAAATGAAATTTTGGGTGTGGAGGATTTGTAGATATTTAAAAGCACCTTTGACGGAGGTGAAAGCTGATTAATGAAAGTTAACCCACAAGCAATTTAATGTTTTCAATTAGTAATATGTAATTAGCAAAGAAATATAGTTTCCAAGCAACTTGGCCAAAACTGGCCACAGATATAGACAGGTAAGTTAAAAAGAAACCACTATCAAAGATCAAGAATCAAAGTTAATTTGATTTTTGGAAATCTCAACTCAACGCCCCCCTGCAGGCTTTTTCTGGAGCTTTCAACGCGAGCTTTTTAGGAGGCTGACCGAGGTCTTGTAGACTGTGATAAAAATGGATCCCAACTCTGGATTGTTCTGTCAAACTACTCTTTCCAAGGCCAAGAATTACATTTGTGGCTTGGCTTGTGGGCCGACATGAACGACAATCAGTGTTGCGGATAAAATCATGACGGCTACTGAGGTTGCGTGCCAGCAGATCCATCTCCATGACAACTGATCATGTAAGAGGGCTGCAACTAACAATTGTTTTTAGTATCAATTAATCTACCAATGTCTCACTTAATTGTAGAATTTCTTTGGTGTATAAAATGTCAGAAAGTACAGCAAAATGTTCAGTCGACTGATTAATCGATTATTTGTCTTTACTGTGGATTTGGGATTATTTTTGTCAAGTTACATCACTGGACTGCTGGTCAGATGAAACAGGAATTACTTGGTTGGTCCACAATATGTCAATAAAGTAATTCATGGAAATCTCTATGTTTAAATGAACTGATTTGCCTGTCAGTTTAACATGAAATTTGTCTCAACACATTATGATAAACAGTTTTCCTATTGAGATTTGATATAAAAACCCTGTGCTGTTTATAAATCACACAATGTGTCTGGCAATTTGATTAATTGATCTATCTTCACCTTCTACTCATCACTCTACCTCTCTCATACGT